>NC_056726.1:1414125793-1414193293 GCF_019279795.1 Protopterus annectens
AATGTGATAGGTCCTTTGGGAGGGGAGAGATGAGTAAAGTTGGAACTGAATCTGTCAGCCAGTATATTGACAATATCTTTTAGCTCATTATAAGAGGTACCATTGTGCAGTATCTGCTGCAATTCTGTTTTTGTAGCTAGCTTTAAAGGATTTGATGAGGGATTTCGACTTTTTGTTGAGGCTGATAAAGGGAGTTTTTCCAGTCTTGGGACTTCACCTTATTTCACATCAGTTTCCTCTTCTGTTGTAGAGTTTGTTTATGGAAGGAGACCACCAGATTGGCTTCCTATTTTTGCAGGAGAGCATCTTGGTTCTATTGGGTATGGAGCGATCCATGCATTTGTGTACATGTTTGTACAGTGCATTGGTGTATGATTCGGCAGTCATGCAACTATTCTCCTCTGTTTTTAGAAGCCCAGAGTTAGCTTTGGAGAAGTTTTTCATGGTGGTTACCTTTGCGGGGGTGGGATGGAAATTGGATTTCCAAGGTAATTAATTTGTGGTTGGATCTAACCATGGAGGAGTTGACTATTGGTATAGAGCAATGGTCGTCCATGTTAGTAATAACCAGGCCAAGGATTTACTGATGTTAATGCTGACATCATCCCAGAGATTTGTCAGAAACCCACAACTGTTATAGGGAACAGACCAAACATATGAGCCATGCATCTGCACACTGTCTAGACATCTGGACAGTGGAGAGGTATGACTGCAGTCATGTAACAGAAGAGAAAAAATAGAGCTGCCAACCATTTCAACCAGCACCTTTTGAACCACAGTAAGACCAATATGACACTAACCCAAATCAGCTCTGGGGAATCACCCATGCATTTCCAAATATATCATGCACTACAGGGATGGAACTGTAGGGAAAAGCAAATATTGGTATGGAAATGTCCACCCACAGCCATTTGCACCACAGTCACAGCAACATACATACCGCTCAACCTCTTATAGCAAGAAATCTGGAAAAAGCCATAAATAAAAGTGGGACAAAGGCCCAAAAATAGGGACAAGTTTTAAATATCACTCTTACAAGCTTAGAAAGTTGATAGGATCACAGGTTTTGCATTACCATGAAATGAATTTTCTGAAGAGTATGAAGTCTAAACTCAAATGTTTGCCATTATTTTTTAACTGCAATATTTAATGATTTGACACTAATTTTCCAGAAATCCACAAATTTATGAAAAATGGAACAAAAATATGAGGCAAAAACCTGGACATTCTGTGAAAATATGTACAGGTATGGTAACATGCCAGTTCCCCAGATGAACTGCAGAGTAGAACAACTGTTTGAACAAACATATCCTGATGGTCAGTCACATACTACACTGACTTATACTGGCCCAACTCAAGTCTACTGGAAATCCTGTGGTGCTACAGTATATTTCTCAGTCTTTCCCTACAAACATATAAACCCGATAGACCATGAGCAACTGTAGCAGCATGCACAGTCATATAGAAAGGGATCTATGACACTCACATCTGCTACACTCCCTACTCAGCCCAACAAACATTTGCACACAACACTGCTACACAATCGTGGCAGTCCATTAACAATGGCCAGACATACAGAACTCTCAACTGTACAGATTTCCACAGAATGTCTATGGTGTGGGACCATGTTTATGGCCAATGTCACATACGACTTCCAGGAGTTTCCTATGCCACTGGGATGTGATCAGGAGTGCAGTCACTAAATATTGATATACCATACCTCTGAAGCTCTTACTGCAAGACATCTGGACAAAGCATGACATACTTGGGGATAGGGGGCTGAAAAGAGGGACATATCTCACATAATGGTATTACAAACTGAAACAGTTGCTGGTGTTACAGAATTTGTTGTAACATAACATCCCTGAAGGATATGATTTCCAAAACACTAATGGATGACAAAATTTACTGACTACCATCCTCACATTATCCTGCTGATTTCTCTAAAACAGATATTGTCTTTGGAACAGACCAAACATAACAGGCAAACCTCTGGGCAGTCTGTGGATCTCTGGACAATTGAGAGGTATGTCAGAGACATATCATTATCAGACGTCAAGTCACGCAGAAAATGCATGCCCAGACAAACCCTGTTAATCTATAAATTCTCTATGTGTTTAACAGTAATACTTACTTACAATCTGTACCCAATTCTGGAGCTTTGTCCCCCATGTTATTGTGCTGTCTCTACATGTCTTGTCCTGAGAGGTATTTCCACCTACAGTCTGTGAAGCTGTAGCCCCCACACCTCCATAATGTCCTCCACACAGGCAAGGAAAAGGTGCAAGGGCCACATGAAGGGCTTAATTATAGCACTGTGTTGCTATGGCATTGGCTAATGGAAAGTCAACACAGCTGCTCTGGATGCAAGTAGCAAGTGGGAGACACCAATTGGTGCCCAGGCCATTACTTGCTCAGGATCATTACCTACAAAAGGCAAGCTGCTGCCTATGCAACACAGGTCTGAACTCATCTACACAAAGACAGACTGCGACTACACAAGCCAACCTATTTGCATTATTCTGAGAAAACTCTTCAGCACTACAACAGGTATGTCAATCACATAAACTTGTAATGGAATGCAGAAGGGGGATGCAATAATGTCAAATAGGAAGTTAAACACTAGATAGCAACAAGACCTGCTGGACTCACATGCTGCTGTCTGGCACCTATGGCCATTCCTGCTTGCCCTGTCTGCATTGACATGGATCACATTTCTGGCCCCTGGGTCACCCCAGCAAAGGTCAGCTCATGTGTGACTACTACTGGAGTATCTGTTGTACAATACTGAGTGTGACACTGCTAGGTCAGCTACCTGGAATGATGTAAATATTCATATGTCATCTGTGAATGCTACTATGATACATATGCTTGTCTTACAAATGTAAGAGACTTACATAGGTTATGTGCATAGTACACAACAGGCGCAAAAGTGTGTATTGAACTGTATGTTCATAGGTTCATAGATTAGTACTAGGCTAAGTGCCCTTGTGGGCCATTTTTAGCCTAGCCAGTTGCCCCATGTGAGAATCAAACCTTGCACCTTGTGTCTGTAAGGTAAATACCTTAACCATTATGCCAACCTCCCACCCCTTATATGTTATATATTGAGCCCATACCTGTGAACTGTCCAGAGTTTTGCAGACTGACCACATGTCTGCCTCATATTTGTAGTCTGTGCCTTATATAGTTGTTTATTGTGTGGCACATCACTGACAACCCATTAAAGACTGAAGTCATAACATAATAGCATACATTTGATTGTCAGATGCCATATCCTGTGGAGTAGACCTGTGAATGCGACACTGTCTTTGCTGGCAACTAAGTGTGTTTCAGCTAGATTAAAGTGACACAATTTTCTGGCCTTTCCCCACCAGTGATGTGTGCCTTCGTGCAGATGTCTTGCTCTAACAGGAGCTAGGTGTCTTACCATGAAACCCATATCAGTGCAAGCATACCTTGTCCTGTAGGACTCTGACATTTGTGCAGTCACTGACACCTGCTTTGTAGCTATGGTAAGCACACTAACCTTGCCAAGTTACTCATACCATCATACATGTAGACCCCAAATGGAGGGCTGCAAAGCCACAGGATGTGGAGTGTTGAAAATTATCATACACATACACACCTCCAAGCTGGCCAAACAGTATGACACATGAAAGATATCCTGACTGCAGTTAACAGTTGACAAAACACCTACTCAAATCATAGCTAGCTACAGTCCTCCAACCATAACTATGGACAACCACCACACCTATTGGGACTTGCTGGAGTCTGTCAGGATTCAATCATCTACCCTGCTCCTGGGTGACATCAACTACCCAACCATAGTGTACATGACCTATGCCACCTGAACATGAATGCAAAGAGATTCCTCGGCTTTGTCAGTGGCAATGCAGTGGATCAGCCGGTCAACACTCCTATGCCAGGTAGAAATATCCAGTACTTGGTCCTAACCAACATGTGTAGCCACTGTAGCACTCCTACAGTGTCATCCTCCTTGGTAAGATCTGACCACATAGCCATCACTGTTCAGGTCACTATCTCCCCTGCCCCCCCCCCCATCAGGGTGAAACAAAATTAACTTTACACGACTGACTATAAATCTCCTCAGAGCAGGTAGACATAGCTTTACAGCCAACATCCCATCAGTTGGAAATAGCAGTAGTGTCCAGGCCCACACCACAATACTATGAGGGAACCTTCATAGCTGTATGGACTCAGCAATACCTGACAGGACAACATCATCTCCCTCAAGGTAGGGTAAACCTCCATAGTAGACAGCACCAATACACAAATACCATAAAAGGTAGAAATAATTGCTGGAGAGGGCCAAGAAGGAACAGGTGCCTTAGTGGAAGCAATGCCACCTTGGTCTGCACAAGCAAATAAGGTCACAGGTGAATTACTCTAAGGCTATCTTTGAGTGCAAATTGGACACATCCACCAAGGCCAATCACTTGGCCTTCCACACATGTGTCTGCAATCCCAGAGGCAACACAGAAATCTGTTCTGTAGTGTTGGTCAATAACACCACATACACATATGGCATAGATATAGGTGACCGGCTGCAGACAGGTGAAGTGTATACATCACTCCCCTGTCCCCCCATTGGTACACATGTGCATGCACACCACCTGCCCACCTCACCTCATCATCTGGAAGCAGGTCCATAATGCCCTCTCAAAGACAACACACAGAAGTCTCCATAGGCCTGATACCATCCCTTGCTGCATCCTACATGAACACAGGCATGAACTCTCAGATCCATTACACACTGTAGTCAACAAAAGCCTGAGCACCGGTGTCATCCCATCGGCAGAGAGGACAGCCACTGTCATCCCTATACACAAAGGCAGAGCAAGTCACTGACCCAGCCAATCAAATGCACATCAGCCTAACTAGCCTGTTCTGCAAGGGCATAGAAGGCAATATTAAGGACATCATGAACAGGGACATCAACAACCTCAAAATGCCTGAGACCACACAGTGTGGTGTTGTCAAAGAGATCAGGCCTATTAAAACTGGTTGGCTTCTCTAAAGTGGTCAACTAGCACAAGGATTAGGGGAAGATGATGAACAATGCTACCGTCACCTAGCCCAATTCTCTCAAAATAATCCCCACATGGCCAGGATATATACGCCTACACAGATAGGCATCAATCTGTATGTTACCAGATGGGTAGCTAACTGGCCCAATGATAGTACCCACTCAGTCAAAGTAGTGGAACCCACCTCTAGTAGTAGAGTCATCCAGAGCAGTGTACTCCAAGGATTGGTCTGGGGGCCTCTACTATTTGAGATATACGTATCTGAGGTACAGGACAAAAGCAATTGTTTGTGACTGACCAGGTGTACAGATGCTTGCAAGCTGGCCACTGTCTTACATTCCCCTACTGATGATACAATCCCCAAGAGGACCTAACCCAATTAATGACTGGTGCAAGAAGTATTTTCACAAACTGAATGCCAGGAGAGGCATCATTCTCCCTGCTGTGGTAGATGTCATCCACACTAATTATGATAGTAATAATGTACTGAGCATGCAATCAGGTGTGAGGTGACTGGTGCACCAAGGTTGGTAGCAACCTGACAGTTTCCCAGCATGTGGGGATCATTGTACAGAAGGCTGTCTACATGGTCCACCTCACAAATATGGGTATGTCATCCAGGAGGCCAAAACATCCCTGTACTCCACCCTTATCAGATGCATTAAAAAGTAAAATGGCTCCTTTGGCATGTACCTTGCCAAGCAAATGCTGCAGTTGCAGAGACCATAGAGGTTCCTGACCAGTCAAATCCAGGGTCTGTAACACCTATCCAGTACAAGTAGGCTGAAAGCCCTGTCCCTGTACTCAGTCTCATACAGACTGATCATAGGTGACCTGTGTCTGGCATTCAAGGCCATTTCCAAACCAGCCTTGATGATGTTTTTGCATATCTGTAAGACAAAGCCCACTCATGCATCATGCATGCAAGGCCCTCACTTGGTCTGTGACATGTAAAGTACTTGTTGGCGGGATAGTGTAGTATCCCACACAATACACTGTCTGTAAAATACACTCCCTCCCCATGTCTAGCAGAGTACGTCTATAGCCCTCTTGAAGAAGAAGCTGGATGACTGTATGGATAATGGATGGGACACCCCTGGGATCCTGCATATGTTCCAACTGGAAAGGGGAAACAGGTGCTGGCTTGGAAGGGACATATGCAATAGTCTGGGCCAGGCTTATGAGGGCATCAGGGCTAATAGCCTGGTATCATCTTATGAGGCTATGCACCTAGTACTTTACATGTTTCCTGTATGTATTGCAGACTGTCCTGCTATGTTGTCTGAAATGAATCTCTGTGAGCCTGAACTGTGTAGGTACTGCAGTGATAGTGTATAGTCTTGTCCCTTCATCAGTTATCATCACATATCATTACACCGTGTCATTGTGTGTGGTCTGTATAGCAGTAAGTCAGCTCTTACAGTATGTGCATATGCACTTGGCGACATTGTATAGTTCACTCCTATATCCTTGGTCTTGGCCACAATTACCATTCTGCTACTAGGCCCATCACACATTAGGATTTGTCATTCTTCATTGTGGGCCTTACAGTAGCAGAAAAAAAGATGGTGGATTGCGGTAGTCAGAACTACCCTAAGGACAGCCCTGAAGGGCCCATAGGTGTCACAGCTGTACCAGACTGTACCAGGAGTGTGTGCATGCATATGTATGTGTTTGTGTGTTTATATCAGTAAACACGATACTGCAGGGTACTAATTTACATATGTTGTCTTCCGCTCGCAGGTGACACAGGGGTTGGTGTCCTTCCCCTTATAACCTGGTGTCATTGTCTTAGCAGACTCCCATGATGATCATAGTCATAGTGAGGCACAGGTGAGGTTGCTGGTTCCTGACTGCGTGCCATTATTAGGTATCCAACTTTCACTCACCATGTCCCTGCACACAGTCAGTATGCCCACACATACCCAGTCCCCAACAGCCACGGATTACTATAGAATTACGCAGTTATTGCACACACCACAGAACTTACAGATAATGGACAGGTTAAGGGTGGTGGCATGGGACAGGCTAGTGTGTTGAGTATGATGAGTGTGAGTATAGACACCAGCCATAGGCAGAGATCAGGCAAGGTCACACACAGACAGATGGACAGGGGTGCTCAACAGAGGACTGCTATCTAGCCCCTGTTGCAAGTGCCACAGTAGGTGTCACCAGACTCATGTTATGGACTGTCATGGAGGCAGGCGTGTACTGACTGCAACACCAGACAGATGCTCAGGGTCATGAATGCAGCACTCCCTGCAATGCCTAATGACCTCCACGGCATTTCTGATGCCATATGTCATCTTTCTAATGTTGTGGATAGACAGGGTGAGACATTGTCACTGCTCGACTGTGCAATTTCTGTGTCTGAGCATGTGGTGGGAGTAGGCCATTGGCCAGGTGGACAGCAACATGATCAGCTGTGAGCCCATGGCAGTACCAACAGCACTACCAAAGGGAGGGTGCTGTCCACACCACATCGGAGCAACCATAGGCACACTGTCCTGGCCAGTTCCTTCTGGGACATGGCTCCAGCAGACAGCAGTCACCATCAGGGACTAGTACTGCATCTGTCCTTGGACCTGGTGGTGCCAGTGATACTCCTAGCAGAACCAGTTACTGTGTCCCTGCCGGGAAATGGTGAACCATACATCCTGCCATGTACGGTCCACAGTTGTCCAACATAGCCCTGTATCAGGCATCCACATCGCTTGATGGTGTGCAGACAAACACTCACATCTCCTCATCACAGGCCCGTCACTACCAGACATGCAAAAATCCTCTGCATGGCCCAGTTTAACATCATCCCTTCAGACACACACACACACACACACACACACACACACACACACACACACACACACACACACACACACATGATGTCAGCCATATGGTCCAGTTTAGGCCTCTGGCGATCCAACACCACACCCTGTGCATGTGATGATACTTGTACCATGACCCTGTTATCCATACCATTGATGCACGTACATGCTCATATGGGTCAGATGCACAGGGTGACTATAGTACAGTGTAACAATGTCATGCTGTGTAAGGTGCTGTCTGCTGGCAGTAGTTATGGGTACACAATGAGGTGTATGTACCTTGTTAGCCATGATGCACTATTACTGTTAATACTGCTGACTGACTGTAGTGTCATGTACTGTATTCTGGTTGTGTTCCAGGTGTCTGTGTGTCTGCAGGCTGTGGGCCTGATGACAGTAGCAACGATGAGTAAGGCCGAGTGGTAACACATTGACCTTTTCATAGACAAGGTACAGCTGTATATGTACATGTTTACCATGTGTGTTTACATGCAACAGTGTGTGAGGGGCAATTGTGGCAGACAGTGTGACCTTGCATACATACCATTGACCCAGACACCTAGCCTTCATACATGTCACCTGAGTGTTCTGTAGGACCGGAGGCTCACACATACAGAGGAGGTTTCTTAAGTACTGTTACTAGGTCCCTCACAAGCTTAGCCATTACTTAAATTGCAATATAATCAGCTATCAGCACCTGTTGCCCCTGCCATTTCTGTCACATCTACTCGACCACCATGCAGTTGATGAGGGTATGCCTGGTACTGTGTATGACATGTTTGGGGTATATTTTCCTGACATTGGTCAGCCTGTATTAGTCTAACCTGGCAATCACTTGATGTGTCTTCCATCTCATATGCATGTCTGGCTTCTTGTGCTGGTAGTGGACACAGAGTCATAGTCCCATACACGTGGCAGCTGATGAAGGGCTGAGCACAGCCCCTACCTGAACAGTCTTATGAACAATAGCAATCGATACATAATACAGATAGCACAGTGGTACTGTAGTGTGTCAGTGTCTGCCACTACTATTGAAGTCAGTGACAATTGCAGGAGCTGTTAGGATTGCCAGTGGTGGGTTCAGAGGCCCTTAACATATTACAGCCATCTGACACACACACACCCACACCGCTGCATGGGGACATACATTGAGACACACATGAACATGGAGGTGACTCTCATCAGAGTAGATGACCTACCCATCTATTAATGTACAATACACAATGCTATGACCATAGTGGCTTGGTGTTAGAAAACTGTGTAACTGCGCTTGTACGATGGATGACATCTGTATGGAATGACACTAGGTTGGCAATGGGAGTGTTCACAGGGTGGAAGAGGCACACAAAATGGTATAGCCATCACATACACACACCGAAGACAGCCACAGGGGCTGTGCATACATAAACACATACACAGTTGCCAATAGACATATTCGTAACCCTACGTATCCACTTGTATGTACTATAGTCCTGTATAAACATGACATGCTCCACACAGATTATATTCCTGGGACATAACACACAACCTCTAACAACAGGTAATCTTGTGAATGCCTTCATGGATAGTGGGATAACCCACCAGACATAGTGATTGGTCTTGTCTACTCCTCCTACAAACCTGCACAAGTGATAGAGTGACAAACTTTGTATCAACATGATGTGTCAGTCAGGTACAATGTCTGATGCTGGCATGTGTGTCAGTACAGTAACTGACAAATATGGCAATGATATCACAGGACTGCTCATTATCAGGGGACACAGACCACATATAGTTTGCAAACATGTGGATATACCATGTGCATCTATACAGATGACTGGTATGTGCTGTATAGTGTTACATGTGCATGTGAGGCAGATGCCATTAACAGGTTATTTAAAGTGATTTCATGGGTAGGGGGTCAACAGGCCTTAAAACTGTATAACATACACACACAATAGCCACAGGGGATATGCTTCACACATACTACTATAGTTGTCGGTATTGAGATTGGAACCTCTACCTATGTAAGTATTTCCACTATAGTATTATGCAGTTATTGCACATGTGACAGAGCTTAGAGGACTAAGAAGTGTATACAGGTGCATCTAAGGTGAATTACATCAGCAGGCCTTGTAAAGTTGGGCAATGGGATGTGTACTACGTGGTACACATCTCAAAAAGGTATAACCCACACCACCAGAGGATATGATTCTCACTCAAACACACACACACACAGTTGCCAGTATTGAGTTTAGATCCTCTACCTATCTAGCTATGTGTACTACAGTGTTACACAGTTATCACACATGTCACAGAGCTTATGGGATTTAATAGTGTTGCAAGGTAAGTCTAAGGTGATTACATCGAGAACCTTTGTAAAGTATGGCAATGAGAAAATCTACTGGGTAGGAAGGGCATCAAAATACATTATCCTACAAACATGCACACTTATAAAAACCTTCACACACACACACACACACACACACACACACACACACACACACACACACACACACACACACACACACACACACACACACACACACACACACCCATTTGGCACAATTGAATATAGAACCCCTGCCTATCTAGTTATCTGTATTATATTGTTACTTAGGTAATACATGTGCCATGGAGCTGATAGGGCTGTGTGCTGTCCAAAGGTACTTCTAAGGGCAATAACATCAGCAGCACTGCTAAAGTAGGGCACTGGGAAGTGTTGTGGGTGGGAAAGTCCTCAAAATACCAAAATACTTTGCCCTACAAATATACACACTCTTATACATACACTTATACACACACACACACACACACACACACACACACACACACACACACACACACACACACACACACACACACACACATTTTCTAGACCTGAGAATAGAACCCCTGCCTATCAGTTATTTGTACTATAGTGTTATGCAATTAGTGCACACACTGCAGAGCTTACAGGTATGACAAGTGCACAAAGGTACTTCTAAGGTGAATGACATCAGCAGGACTGCTAAAGTTGGGCACTGGGATGTGTACTGGGTGGGAAAGTCCTCAAAATTCTTCAGCTTACAAACATACACACACACACACACACACACACACACACACACACACACACACACACACACACACACACACACACACACACACACACACATTTTCTAGACCTGAGAATAGAACTCCTGCCTACCAGTTATTTGTACTATAGTGTTATGCAGTTAGTGCACACGCTGCAGAGCTTACAGGTATGACAAGTGCACAAAGGTACTTCTAAGGTGAATGACATCAGCAGGACTGCTAAAGTTGGGCACTGGGATGTGTACTGGGTGGGAAAGTCCTCAAAATTCTTCAGCTTACAAACATACACACACACACACACACACACACACACACACACACACACACACACACACACACACACACACACACACACACACACACATTTGCCAGAACTGGGAATAGAACTGCTGTCTACCTAGTTATTTGTACTTTAATGTTATGCAGTTATTGAATGTACTGCAGATCTTACAGGGCTGACCATTGCACAAAGGTACTTCTAAGGTGAAGGAAATCAACAGGACTGCTAAAGTTGGACACTGTGATGTGTACAGGGTGGGAAAGTCCTAAAAATACTTCAGCCTACAAACATACACACATTTGCCAGAACTGGGAATAAACCCCCTGCCCATCTAGTTATTTGTACTACACTGTTACATAGTTATTGCATGTGCCATGGAGGTTATAGGGCTGGTGTTGTGCAAAGGTACTTCTAAGGTGAATGACATCAACAGGACCACTAAAGTAGGGCAGTGGGAAGTGTTGTGGGTGGAAAAGTCTTCAAAATACATTATCCTATAAACATACACACACACACACACACACATTTGTCAGAACTGGGAATGGAACCTCTGCCTATCTAGTTATTTGTACTACAGAGTTATGTAGTTATCCACACAGTATAGAGCTTATAGGGCTGGCAAGTGCACAAAGGGACTTCTAAGGTGAATGACATCTGCAGGCCTGCTAAAGTAGGGCACTGGGGAGTGTTGTGGGTGGGGAAGTCCTCAAAATACTTCAGCCTACAAACATACATACACATTTTCCAAAACTGGGGATATAACTCCTGCCTATCTAGTTATCTGTACTATACTGTTACAGTTATTACACACACCACAGATCTTATAGGGCTGGGGTTCTGCAAATGTACTTCTAAGGGGAATGAAATCAACAGGACTGCTAAAGTGGGGCACTACGAAGTGTACTGTGTGGGAATGGCCTATAACTGCTTCACCTACAAACAAACACACCCTTACATTTGTCAGCACTGAGATTAGAACCCCTATCTATCTAGTTATTTGTACTATAGTGTTATACAGTTGTCACATGCTCTACAGAGCTTATAGGACTGACAGGTGTCCAGTGGTACTTCTAATGTGAATGACAGCAGCAGATCTTGTGAAGTAGGGCAATGGAAAGTGCACTGAGTGGGAACAGCCTCCTAAGACTTAGACTTACAGATGCAAACATACACACACACACAGACACACACATGCACACACAGGCAAGTGATGTGATATTATGACCCCCACCTCAGTACTATTACACAATGGAGCTTGCCTTCATGCTGGCATGTGTGACTGGTTATGATGGGTACACCACTGTCCACAACTATGCCATTCAGGGTATATGTGTGTGTGACTTACTCTGTGTGTGTCCACCTGTGTGTCTGTCTCTCTATCACTTTCTATCTCTTCCTCATGTCTGTGTGTGTGTATGCTTGACATATTGTTATCTGTTGCCCATATAGATGTCTGTGTATCACACACAACAGATGCAGATATATCACATATGGGCCACTAAAAACTAGCTGAGGGTAATCCTGTCAGATGGGTGTGTGTAAGGACAGTTAAGGAGAACGTAGCTGTCTGTATGCATAGACATATATGCACAATACAGTTATATAGTCCAATATGGGTGCCCACATGGCCTGTGATTTTCTAAGTGCAGGAACATACCCTGTGTGATCTTCTATAGTAAGAGTAGGACTCCATTCCAGAGATAGATGTAGTCCATCCAGGGTTTTCTGTGTTACAGCCATACCTCTCAAAAATAAGCAGGTTTGTTTTTCTGACATATCTGAAGGCTAACACTGCAATGTATTGTGTCACTACCTAGTAACAGACATCCTCAGATCATCACAGTACTTTACCAGAGGAATACAAGATGTATGATGCACAGACCAATAATATGAGCCTGACTATATACATTTTTACCCAAACTGCCAGTTGAGATGTGTGGTTACAGCCAATTGACTGATGAAGCTGTGAAACAGTCCAGTAACTTGGTGATATACTGGTTGGGGATCTCTTGCTTGTGTGGTATTCTTCTTACCTGAAAAGCCATATCCTGGTGTGGCCATACTTCTCAACTGTACATTTATTGGCTGATTGTCCAGGTGTTTGTCTAGAGGTTTCATCCTGTCTACACAAACATGTGTTTTTATGGCAAAATAGTTGCATATAATTGAAGACTGACTATGAAGACTGCCAGCCTAGCCAAATCGAATGTTATAGATAATTATGTCATCTGTAAATATTAATGTAAACCACAGGCATGTTGTATTCAATGGTAAAAATAGTGTTACATGTGGAACTGAAAAATAATGTAACAAAAGTGCACTCTGCTGTAAGGAAGCTAAGTTAAGCATTTTATGACTGTCTCTGATCTTTAAAGTTGGCTCTGGCTTGTCTAGGTGAAGAAATTCTTGCTAATGTTTTAAGGTCAAGTTAATGGCCAGAATTTGCATGCATAAATGTCCTTTATGGCTTTGCTTCCTGACCTGGTGAGAGTTTAGTCAATGTTACAACATGTCAGCACACAGAGCCCCTGTCCAGCTGGGACACAGGCAGGATCAGATGACTGCATTTTGTGTTTCCTGTGCAGTTATACAGGTAGCACATCACTAGGGATATTGAGGCACTTGGCTTGCTGTTGACAGGGAGTGTATTCCACAGATGTGGGAGTGTGTGGTTCCCATATCTGTCACTACAGTATGATGGTGTGGGCCTTGAGTTCCAGATGTGCAACAGTCCCATCAAGGCAGGGTCTGGATTGCTTTGTATGCCAGACAGGGGTCACCTCAGCAGAGTCTGTATGGAATGGAGTAGAGGGACAGTGCTGTTAGCTTATCTGTCTAGGGTAGGTGTTTGGGGTTTGGCATGAGGCCTTAGTGTTTACAAGACCCAGGGAACTCAGAAAAGCGACTACTTTCTGGATTTAAGTATCTTTGCTTTTTTTTCACTTGCAATAGCTTCTGTAGCTTACCATGAACTAGCTTGAACTGTTTTTTTAACTGTTTGCTGCATTATTTTAAAATCTGCACTTAAAGTTACATTTTAGTCAAATTTGATTGAAAGTTTGTTTGTTTGTTTAATTTAACTGTGGAGGCTGCCCACTAAAGTGTGCTAGCCTGTGTAACTAATTTATCACTGTTTCTGCATTTTCTGTGTGTTTCTACCAAAAAAACCCAAAAAAACAAAAAAATAATCCTTGTTTTCCTGCCTCTCCTCGACTAGTTTAGACCAGTTTACAGGCATTGCTGTATTCTGGGCTGTGGTGTAGTTCCTGTGTTGTCCATTACCTTACTTGGATAGAAGGAAGTTTCTTTGCTCACCAGTGGGAGTGGGGAGCCTTGAGCAGCCTACCTGTCCCTATAGGAAGTGACCTCAGCACAAGAAGCTGTAGTAATTGGTTGTTTTGAACCATTTCTAGCTCTTTTGTAGTTCACTGTTTAAAATCCGCGTTTGCACGGCTTTCTAGCTGGGTTGTCATAAGCGCGCAGTGCGAGTTAAACAAGGTTAAACTTTTCTGGCTCCAAAGTCTGCTCTTCAAATTTTCCCTTAAGGAAGCTCTACTCTTAGTATAACCAGACTACTCACTATATTATAAGCCTAGCACTTGTTCTCAATACTGCTCTACTAAGTAAGTACTCTCGCAAAAAGTAAAGCACTACATCTACTTACCACCCCTGTGAATATCCACTTCCCTTAAAGGTATAGCACTCCCTTATACTGTTCTAGCATGTCGAGTGGTAGATTACTGGCATCGTCTCCAATTCAGCTGGTCAATCTGGGTATCTTGAGACAATGCTACAATTGTCTGATGTACACAGACAACCCTCTCCTCCTCCCAACAAACACAAATACATGTGAGAGATGCAACCATATAGCCAAACTGGAGGCTGAACTCTCTCAACTTAGGGCTGGCATGACCAGACAGGAGGAGATGGCAACCACACACACAACAATCCCAGTCCCACATAGACCTACCACAACTGCAAACCAAACACATAAAAACACAAAGACATACTCGGAGGCTCTAATAAAAAACTTGCCAAAACAACAGAGGCTCCCAAAGCAGACATCCAAAAATCCACCACCTCAAAACAAAACACATGCAACACATACTTCAATAAATCTGTGTCAACCAATCACAGCCCTTAAGGACAAACACCTTGCCTGATACACTAGTAATAGGTGACTCTATAGTCAGACACACTGATGTCCCGCTGACCAGGCTGAACAAGGAGAAGGTGACTGAGAGTTGTCTATCGGAAGCTGGGATCCGCCACATAACACACGCACTCAAGTCACTCCAAAGCAAGTACAAATATGACTCTGTCATTGTCCATGCTGGTGTGAATGACCTGAGACGTACCTCCCTGGACTACATGAAAAGAGACATAGAGGAGCTCTCCGATTATGTAGCCCAGGCTGGTATGACCCTGACCCTGAGCAGCATCTTGCCCTCACCAAGAATGATACCACAATACAAAGACAAGATGATCAGCTTTAACAATTGGCTCAAGTACTGGTGTCATTCTAAGGGGATCCAATGTCTATCTGCCTGGGATGACATATTGGACAAGCCACGCTGCTTCACAAGGGATGGCTTACACCTGTCACCACTGGGCTTCAGGATATTGGCTAAGGCTCTTTCCACCCCCATAGTGCCTTTTTTAGGCAAGGCTCAAAAGACAAACCCACCTCCTTAGAAAACAAAAATGGAAAAAACTAAGGGTAATACTGCTCAATGCCAGAAGTCTAAATCTCAAGATGCAGGCACTTGATGCACTCCTCAGCATGGAGAACATCGACGTCTGTGCAGTAACTGAAACCTGGTTCAAGGCTACTGAGAGCACCCCAGCACTACCAGGCTATACCTCGTATCATGCTTTTCGGCCCCAAAACCTGGGCCGAACCACAAGGAGGGGAGTGTCCATATTCATCAAGGACACCCACACCTCCAGGTTAAACAACACATGAAGCATCAGAGACCATACAGGTGCAACTAACCATAGGCAAAACTGCTATACAACTGGTAGCATGTTACAGACCACCCTCCCAATCTCAAGAACCCGACTCAGCCTTCCTGAAGACATTGGAGGATATGATTGTATCACAAAATACCATCATACTGGGAGACTTCAACTACCCAAACATAGATTGGGTACATTATTCTAGCCCTAATACCCTAGCGCAAAGGTTCCTGGAATTCATAAATTCAAATGCACTGGAACAACTAGTCACCTCTCCCACTAGGGGAGATAATATACTAGACCTGATCATCACAAACATGGGGACAAAATGCTCCACACCGAAGTATACCCTCACTAGTGAGATCTGACGACAAACTAATCACCCTGGATATACATATCCCACCTCCACCCCCAGCAAAAGACCACAGTGAAAAACTTCTCAAAAGCAGACTTCACCCTTCTTAAGACTGAGATGGTATCCTTTAAGCCCACTGTGCCAGTGGATACCACATCCCACAATGCCGAATCCTTCACAAATGCTTTCTATGGACATCTCCAAGAATGCATGGATCATGCAATCCCAAACAAATCCAAGTCTCTCTCCACCAAAGGTAGCGTCCTGTCTGGTGGACCTCAGCCATAAACAAATTGTATAACAAAAGAAGGAAGCTACTGCACGTCAGAGCAAAATCCCATGAAGGGAAGACATCTCTGATCAACATTAGCAGAAAACTACGTTCTCTCATAAAAACATCCAAGGCAAACTTTGAGAGAAAAATCACTAAGGACACTAAAGATAACCACAAAGCCTTCTTCAGCTATGTTAGAAACCTGGGCGGAAACCCTCAGATATGCTCAGAGTTGGTTAACAACAACAAAAAATACACTGAACCCACAGATATTGCCAACATTCTGGCCGACAGGTTCAGTGCAAATTTCTCCCCTCCTTCACTCCCAAAAGAAGAAATACTTATCCCAGCTGAATGTAATCTCCCTGTCATCTCAGATGTCCAAAGAACCACCCTAAACAAAGCAAAAAACACAGCATCAATGGGACCTGATGGTATCCCGGGTTGTGTGTTACGTGGACTCCAAGAGGAGCTAAACCCACACATAAAAATGCTATTTAACCTTAGCCTTACTTCGGGATATGTACCTGAACACTGGCGTACAGCAACTGTGGTCCCACTCCACAAGGGGGGTGCCTCTACAGACCCTGGAAACTACCGCCCCATAAGCTTAACCAGCCTGGTCTGTAAAGCTATGGAAAGAATCATTATGGAACTCATAAACAGAGACATAGGGGACCTACAGACACTTGACCCCACCCAGTTTGGCTTTGTAAAGGGCAGATCCTGCCTTTTAAACCTGGTTGACTTTTTTGAAACAGTCACTAGAGCCATTGATGAGGGCAAAGCAGTCCATACAGCATACATGGACTTGGTTAAGGCCTTTGACACAATACCCCACTCAGGCATCATAGATAAGCTCAACAGCTTTAAAGTAAACCCTTATGTCACTAGATGGGTTGCAAACTGGCTAAAGGACAGAACCCATAAAGTTAAAATCGCTGGAGCAATGTCAGACTCAAAGCCAGTCACAAGTGGTGTCCCACAGGGATCTGTCCTGGGACCCCTCTTGTTCGGCATTTATTTCTCAGATGTTAAAGCAAACATGGGAGGGCTGTGGCTGACAAAGTTCGCAGATGACTGCAAACTAGGCGCCATAGTCGATACACCAGCAGACACACACATCCTACAAAAGGCCTCACAGAAACGGACAACTGGTGCCGGAGTCACAGCCTTAAACTAAATGCCAAAAATGTATAGTCATCCCTTTGGGAAAAACAAAGTACCCACAAATTATCACATAGACAGCAACCCACTGAGTACGGAAAAAGTAATCAGAGACCTAGGGACCCAAGTCGACAGCGACCTCTCATTTGACACCCACGTTGCCAAAGTGGTTAGAAAAACATTCTACCTTGCACACCTCATCATGAAGGGATTCACATCCAGATCCAAGGATGTCATTGTACCCCTATATTCCTCCCTCATCAGACCCATGATTGAGTACAATGCCTTATTTGGTATGTACCTCACCCGGCATTTGCAACAGCTGGAGAAACCACAAAAGTACCTCACTAAGAGGATCAAGCGTCTCCAACATATGTCTTATTCTGCCAGACTAAAGAAACTTCAGCTCTATTCAGTAGCATACCGCCTGCTCAGAGGTGATCTCTGCCTGACGTACAAGGCCATGTCCAATCAGGATCTGATGGACATGCTCCACCTCAAAAAATCCAAATGCATCAGGACCACGAGAGCTAAAGACTTAAACCTCGGCACAAGTATGAATAGGGCATGCTGGAGGGATAGATTCATAACCCAGAGGCTTCCCATGTTTTGGAACAAGATCCCAGTTCGTATTAGGCAGAGCCCCTCACTGACTCTCTTCAAGAGAAATCTTGATGAGTGGATGGGAGATCGTAAGTTTACCCCAGGGGTCACATCTGTGTCACTGCTAGACAGGGGCACAGTAAACTAATTCTATTATATAAGGGGACCTTCATTGTGTCACTACTAGACAGAGGCACAGTATTCTAAATTTATTCTGTACATTTTTGTACCATTTCATGGGGTGGCAAAAGCCACATCACTATGGCTAGGCTTACAAATGCCCCAGGGCAGATAGCCTAGTACTATACTATGAAACTATGAAACTATGAAACATGGTCTGTGGTGTGTAGGTTTGTGGTGTTCTCATGTGAATTTTCCTCGGAGGTGTCCATTGTTTTGGTTTTGTATTGTTGCGGATTTCCACATACAATGGTGTGTATTGTGTATTTGCAGGTGATGTTTACTGACTCCTTAAACTGCATGGCACCTATGTTACTGCACAATCTGTTCTGGTGTGCACATTCTCCATTTGTCTGGCCAGTGGTTCCCCACCCCTTATGTGTGTCTCTTTGTCCTTCTGTAATCCAGTCACAGGCTTTGGTCACAGTGGTTGCTGTTATATGTTTGTAATTCTGATGTGGACGGCGTACATGCCATTACATCACACACTGGGTTGTGGACTTCACACCTGTAAGTGTAACTATTTACCAGGTTGTCCGTCATTGCACCACTCCATTTGCTGTGGTCCTTAGACAATTTCTGTTGCTATATGTTATGATGAGGCTACATGTGGGCCTAGCTATCAAAACATCACAGACTGACATCTGCACAGGCCCAAATATGAGATTCAGATTATGGCCCACACATGGGGACAGGGTGTTAATAATGTTTTGCCAAACATAGACAGCTGGGAGACCAGTTTGATAATTGCTTGTTTGCTCATATCAGTTTGACATCTGCTTCCCCACTGTCTGCCTTTGCTGTTTTGACATGACCCTTTCTTGCTTTGCAAATAGTTGGCAGACAAATGCAATGTTAGGACAAGTTGAACAGATATACAAGGCATACTTGTGCTCCTTCTGTGACAACTTGTGTCATTCCAGGGTATGGCTGTTGGTCAGCGACATGTTGTCAGTGCTGATAAAGAAAGGTGGCAGCCTTTTATACACTGGCAGTACACAGACCTGCTGTACTTCTAGGCACCATGTCTCTCAACTTCTGAGAGCCAGATATCTGGATAAAGCCATAAGTGATTGGGGGACAGAGGCCTAAATATAGGGACTATTTTTAAGTATTGGCCATACAAACCTAGAAAGGTGATTCAATAACAACTTTAGCATTAGCATGCATATTTCTATAGGGTATGAAGTTTGACACTACAATCTGTTATTATTTTCTGACCTTAGTCTTATGTGATTTGCCAGTGAATTGCCAGGCAACCACTATTTCATGTGATACAGACCACAGTTATGATACAAACCTCTGGACATTTTGCAATAGGTCTTTACAGTTAAGAGATATGGTAGGCACCATGTAGGTTACTCCAAGCTGTGTATTGTCCATATGTGTGGCCCCCTGTCCATGACCTGTACAGCCTTCCTGCATTAATAGCTATTGACATCTGGACAGTGTGTACAACTCCTACCATAGGTGTAGCTGACATGCAGAATACTTGGCACTGCAGTTCTTGGAACATGGCCCTGTCAAAGACAGCATTGTACCTAGGCCACTATGACACAACAGCCAGGAGTAAGTGCTGGTCATTTCCTGACAGTATTAACTACATATATACTTAGCTCATTGACCCCTGCATGTGGTGGACATGCAACAAGTTATCATGTTGATTGGGACAGCCCTGACAATGTGTGCTTTGTTGCTATTTCCCTGCAAACATACATGTTACTGTATTTCTATGGGAATATGGGTATAGGGGGGGTACACCTGTCAACTGTACACATTTGCACAGACTGTACTGAAATTTACCTTACATTTTGGTTCCATTTAGCATAGTATTGTGCCCTGTATTGGAGACTAGAGGCATATCACTAAGAACCACAGGTCAGATTGTAATGGCATACATTTAAGTTTCAGACGTCTTACCCTTCAGAGCCTTAATGCAACTGCAAGACCTGGTGTGCTATCACTGTTTAAGTCTGTAGGGGGTATTTCATCATTGTTGCCATTTGTGGGCCTTTGCCAGATATTTCTCTATGGTTTTCTACAGCTGACCTGCTGGGTGAGGCTGAGGGATGAGTATGGGACCCCCACACTGACATCCATGCCTGTGACCTATGACCCCCAGTTAGTTGCCCCCCACACATATACTGCAGTGGGATTTGTCACCTTGAGTACTACTGCATAGTATGGGGAAGCCGGTATTGGGCAAACATTTCCTGGTGTCCCACATAGCTGTCAGTTGTCTGCTGCTATCCCAGTAGGCTACCCCATTCCCTTGCATGCATGCAGTGATACCATAGATATTCTACCAGAACATACTAATCCATTCATTTAATGTTAAGAAGATTGACTTACCTTGTGCCTGTGGCAGTTGTGAGGATGGAGGTTGAGGGCTGTCTATGTCAGATGAATGCAGTACACTGCCTATACATGGTAAGTTACAGGGTGTGTGATATGTGTGTCATCCATTTTACTATGTGTGTGAGCCGGAGAGAGGTGTCAGTCCCTGGGTCTCTACAGTTTCAGTGTGTGTGCTATGCATTGCCTCTTTGCCAAAGCCAGGCACACCTCCATCTGCCTACAGGGGCTGGCTCAGGGGGTTCTTCCTCCAAGTCCCTCTGTGCCTGTGGGGACCTTGGCAATGGTGGGGGGCTGTGTGGCCCTTCCATGTGCTGTTCCTGCTGCAGCTGTTTCTGCAGGATCATATTGTGCAGCATGGCACATAGTATAAACATGTGTGCACATGTGGCTGGAGAGTATTGCAAGTTTCCACCAGCTATGTCAAAGCAGCGGAACTGTAACTTTAGCATCCCAAACACATGCTCTATAATGATCCTGGTTTGTGCATGTACCTCATTATGGCATTCTTGAGTGGGTGTGTGTGCATTTCTGATGGGTGTTATCATCCATGGGTCCAGTGCATAGCTAACATCCCCCACCAGATGGCCATACAGGATGTCCCCAGTGGCAAATCCCTGATACAGCTGTGAGGAATGCCAGATGTGGGAGTTGTGATAGCTTCCAGGGTTGCCAGCACACACATTCAAATAATTCCCTGGGCATTGCACATGATCTGGCAGTTGATGGTGTGGAAGCCCTTGCTGTTTAGGTAGACCCTACCCTGCTCACCGGGTGGTGCTTTGATGTGGATGTGCATGCAGTCTATGGCACCCATACCTCTAGGTAGTCTGCTACATGGTGGAAGAGGTGCATATTGCTGGTCCTCTCCTCACAGGTGCTGGGGAAGTAGATGTGCTCACTGGCATGTTGTTGCACGGCATCCAGGAACTGGTGGAGTACCCTGGATGCAGATGCCTGTGAGACCCCCACGATGTCCCCAGTAGGTCTTTGTAAAGAACTTGTAGCTAGTGGTTTTAAGGCTGCATATACCTTGGTATCCACTGGTATGGATTCCTATCTGTTGGCTCTGGGTCTGTGGTGAGGCCAGCACAGCTCGATGAGTTGCTGAAGTATGTCCCCGTCCACCCTGTAGCACTCTACTATCTCCAGATCATTTAGCTCCTAGTAGGTTACCCTAGGTCTGAACACTCTTCTTTTCCTCCTCAGTCTGGGGTGGTTGTCAGCGTTATCCTCCTCACCACCCTCAGCCTTTAGCACATACTGATGTATCAAAGTGACAGCAGCCATTAACATTTTGTTGGATAAAATTCCCCTGAGTGTGTACACAAATGGTGCAGAGTTTGTGGGAAAAACCGGACTGAAAGGTGTTTGCATAGTTTGCACTGGTGTGCTGCAGATGCTGCCTGTATGATTTGCTGACTATGATACATTCCACCTGTCAGCTATGTTATTTGTACTTGATTGCTTTTATTCTGCTAGTTCCCTTTTTTATTTCTTTTTTCCCTTCCCATTTTGGCTCCTTTTTAGTCCCGTGGTGAGCTGCACAAACCCGGTGCCCAAATGTAAACAGTTCTGCTATTTCGATTTTTTTTTTCTTTTTTGTTTTGTTTAAGATCCGGTGCACACCATACAAACCCATTTATCTAAAGTAAACACTTTAAAGCAGAAATGGACCTCCCCTGGATGCGAACACGCTCTTCATTTCATGGAATGAGTAAATACAGCCTCAGACACACCCCATTGCTTAGCTGTGTTTAGCTAAACTTAAATGGGAGCCTTGGAGCTCCAGTCTGCTTATGTCAAGCATGACACACCCCCTTTTCATGCCAGCTGCATCTCCTGTTTACACCACTGCCTTATAGCTCCTATACAGTTAGATGCAGCCAGAGAATGGTCTCCTATTTTGTGATTGAGTAAATTTTGCTGATTTGCATACCTCACTGCCTTAGTCTTTTGTTACACCACTACACCAGACCCTTCTTTCTTAGCAACCAGTGTTACCTGTTATTGTTTTGATACTGCATGCTATACACTATAATGGCAAAATGCAGATTTCACTTAAAATTGTCTTTTCACATTTTATTTTTATTTTCAGCACAACCCGTTTGCGCACCATTGTACTATGCTTAAATGGCCGAAATTGGCCCAAAAAAAAACTTTGAGTTTCATTTTTTTGTAACACTTTTCCATGCCAATGGCCATATTTTTGGCCATTGGCATGCCTAAAGATTATAATACATACTTTACTTTGACCTGTCATGCCCCCATTTTCATTTTTGCAGAAATATACACGGTCAGTAACTGAATACATTTCTGGAACTGACACTGTTCTTGCACGGATGCCTGCCTGCTTACTAAATCACTAATTCACCTCATGTGCATGGTTTTCACCAGCAAATGAGGAAATTAGCATAATTCGGTGGTGTCTGTGCGAGAATAGTGCTGGCAGACTCATGCACCCCCCCCCAAGCCTTGTTTACTGGATCGCTCAGCATCCATATTTTGTGCAGGAGCTGCTGCACTATTCCTACATGGAAAAAAGCTGTTACTGAATCCTGGGGATTGTGTTTTGTGCTTGATGAGTAAAATTTGATTGGAAAGTGTTATTTTTATCGTCTGTCTTATATTCTGTATAGTATCTCACTTAAATCATATGTAAGTAGCAGCTATTCTGTTGCTGTTCTTTGTTGTTAACATAACTGTTTCTTTGTTGTAATCTCATACAAAATAATGTAGCTAACCTGTTTTAGATTCTATACTAGTCAGCACAGCTGCCTAAACTTCAATAGTTTCCTTCACCAAGTCATAGTCTGCTCTAGTCTCTTCCTTAGCCTTAGGAATTTTAAGTCAGGGCAGCAACTAACTCATGCTACTGACAACCTCCTACTTCAATAGCATGTTAATTCTACTTGTGAGAGAGGCAATTACTTATTTAAACTAGAAACTAATCTCTATATACCACTTAATGTCAGTACATGGCACTGCTAACACTCCTATATATGTTTAGGTAGTTAAAATATTTGCCCCACAAGACAAACCTCAGCTACCTCAAAACACTTCTGTAGCAATATTCACACCTACAACTTCTTTGTTCAGCCTTCAGGACTGCACCCTTAAAATCCCCCTAGGCATGTAGCATATCTTAGTAAAGTCCTAGCTACTGCTGATTCCAGTGTCAGTCACACAGACACTAAGCTTACTGGATAGGTCAAGTGCAGAGTAACAGTGAGCTACCTCTCTGGTGCTATAATTAGGGATTTCCTGAAAGTCTTTAGGAATGCTCACTGCTCCAAGTATAAATATGAAGTAGTGGTTGTCAACAAGGGAGCGAATGATCTCAGACAACCACCCAAAGTGAGATGCAGACAGGCACAGCTGAGCTCTCTACTCATGTCTCTGAGGAAAGTAAAACGCAGACAGGTACAGCTGAGCTCTGTACTCATATCTCTGAGGAAAGTAAAACCCTAGAATTAAGCAGAATTCTATCTTCACTTAGAATGATACCTAAATTCAAAGATAAAGTAGTTCTTAATAATTGGTGAGTAAACCCGTATCATTCAAGGGTGTTCCAGTGTGTGACTGCTTGCAATGCGGTAATTGACAATCCCAACTGCTTTAATATGGATGTCTGCTTCCATCACATCATGGCTTTTTCATACTAGCTAAAACTTTGACTGATCCCATTATGCTTTTTTTAAGTGAGGCTCAATTTATAGTCATTATCAAGTCACAAATTTCAATTTAGACAGCATCAAGATACCATTGCTTCAATGCTAGATGTAAAATATCAGACCATGAAGCCTTCCTTACTCTTGTTACTGATGCATAGCTGTGGTGTAGTGTTTTCCTCTCTCTGTATCATGGTTCTTCATCTATTAGGCATGTACAGGTTCATAGATTTTTACAAAGCAGGCAGGCTGTGACATTCAGAGAGTGCAGAGGGTGGATTTGCAACTACCTCAATGACAGCCATACTGCTTACCCCAGGAATACATTTCTGGGTATCCATGCAATCATTAAGGCAGAACTTGAAGAAAGCTAAAGTGTTACATTACATGGCATGTAATGGGAATTGATCAATATCTAGGAGATTGTTTTGGTGAGGAATCTATCCCTTCAAGATTTCTTGATTGTGTTGCAATATAGATTTTGATCTCTGTGCTGAGTGTTTTAGTGTTACCAGTATTTCTGAAATAGTATATTAGCACAGGATATTTCATAGCCCAGAAGGTGAGTTAGAAGACTTTACCCATGGTGCTTGTGACTAATACAGTGCTCTTAAGATTGTGTAACTAGATAGGTAGGAGGTTCAATGTTCAACATGGTAAATTTGTGTGTGTATAATGCTTGTTGCTGTATCCACCTCCCCCTGAAGAGAATAAATTAAAATGTGCATGCAGCTTCTTTATCCCACTTATGGTTGGGAGTTGGCATAATGGTTAAGGTGTTTATCTCACCAACACAAGGTAGTTTGATTCTTACATTTGGGATGTGAAACTTGGCTAGCTTAAAATGGCTCACAAGGACAGCTAACCTAGTACTAACCTATGAACCTAGGGCATCACTCCTTAGGAGCCAGTACAAGACATACAAATAAAAGAAGGGGTTTTATATGTCCAAATAGTTAAGGGAAATTAGTCCCTTATTTTAGCTAGATTTTTCTAAGCAGGCAGTGAGACAAGAGAGTTTAGAAAGTGGATTTGCCACTCCCTCCAGCTGGCTAAGGTATTTGGACAGGTATATTCCAAATGGTGTATTGTATTCTGTGTTTGGTCTGGTGAGGAAGGAATCGAGTTGTATTACTTGAACATAGTAGATATACCTTTGGTAATTAACATGACAAAATAAAAAAAATTCCAAGCTATAACCGATACACAATGATCTAAAGATAATTTGCTGTTGATAAAGGTATGTGACTTTTTCATGACGGTGTTGATTTTATATGGTTATCAGTATGTTAAAGTTGTTTCCAAAAGGTAACTATACTACATTTTTGGCATTAAGCTTAAAGTCATGGTCATACCAAGTGTTGACTCTGGCAAGTGCATTTTGGAGAATATGGCTATATGTCAGGTAGACAATAACAGCACCCATTTTACAATAGTCAGCAAGCTCAGTTACTCATATATATTTGGCATCTGCTTTCACAACAAAGATGTAGATGCCAAAGGGGGAAACAGGACAAAGCTCTGAGGGTCACTACTAATAATGTGTTCTTTACATGACAAGGTACCACCAACTCTATCTCTGTATTCATTTTCAGCATAAATTTGGTGCAATAGTTTATTTGTAGATGTGTGAGCTTGTTGATAATGCCAGCATTCAGAACTGCATCAAAGATATTAGCACTTAAAGAGGCAGTTTGAACTGAATGGCTATCATAAATGGCATTCAATACATTTTCAAAGATGTCATCTAGACTAAGTAGTCAAAATCTATAGAAAGAAATTTGATGATTATATTTTCAAAAATTGCCAGATTAAGGAACCAAAAGCTAAACTTGAAAGGATCAAGGGTTTGTAGGTCAGCAGGTTCATGTTTAATGAGGTTGCCCAGGATTTATTCAATGATTATACTGAAGACATTGGTGAGCCTAAAAGTACAATATTTACCATGATCTTTTGAGAGTTGCCTTTGTGGAGTGCCACTACAATGGTCATTCCTCAGACATCAGGTAAATACCATGTAGTGAGAGTATGAATGAAAAATTTTAGAAAAGATTTAGCAATGCTGTGCTTTGTACTAAGTAGGAGACAGTTTGGTATATTGTCTGTTCCCATGAACCTGTTGTATTTGTTTTTGGATAGATCATTTTATTTGTTGCATTTGTTTACTGGGAAAGTCCACTGGGCCTAAATGAGCCCATTTTCAGTGGAGACCCAGGGAGAAAAGCTCCACATTAACTACATACAAAGAAATGTTAACACTCAAACAAAGTAAGTTGAGCAGTAGTAGTACATTCAATGAAAATGATAACAGCAGTGAAATTGTTTGCAATAATGGTTGCCAAAGATTCCAAAGACAACCATGAGGCATTCTATACCGATGTCAAGAATCAAAATGGCAATTCTCAGATCTGCTCTGAGCTACAACAGAATGGCATTAAATATACTGATCCCAAGGATATTGCCAGTATCCAGGCAGATCGATTCAGTGCCAACTTCACCCCCCCCCTCTCACCCACTAAGGGGTCCATCTCAGTACTGAAAGATTGCCAAATTCTGGTAATAACGGCCACAGAGGTAAAAAACGCACTATCCAAAGCTAAGAATACAGCACCCATGGGACCAGATGACATCCCGGGCTGTGTACTACATGAACTACAAAATCAACTGACACCTCACCTAAGTGTCATTTTTATCATAGCCTCACCTCAGGCTTCATGCCCACTGAGTGGCATACAGCTACAGTTATTCCACTATGCAAGGACCTTGGATCCTGGGAACTACTGCCCCATCAGCCTGATGAGCCTGATCTGCAAGGCCATGGAATGTATTATCATGGATCTTATAAACAAAGACATTGGCAACCTTCAAACACTGGACCCCACCCAGTTTGGATTTGTGAAGGGCCAATCTTGTCTCCTTAACCTGACTGACTTCTTCGAATCAGTCTCCAGAGCTGTGGACGAGAGTAAGGCAGTCCACACTGCCTATCTGGACCTCAACAAGGAGTTCGACACCATCCCCCACTCTGGAATCATAGATAAACTTACAAAGCTGGGCATTAATCCCTACATCACTCGATGGGTTGCCAACTGGCTTACTGACAGAACCCACACTGTAAAAGTAGCTGACTCCAAATCCACGTCCAGACAAGTGACAAATGGAGTACCTCAGGGTTCAGTCCTGGAACCGCTCTTGTTTGGCATATACTTTGCTGTAGTACAGGCCAACATTAAGGGACTCTGGCTAACAAAGTTCACAAATGACTGCAAACTGGGAGCCATTATTGAATCCCCGAATGATGTGGATGTTCTACAAAAGGTCCTTACAGAAACAGATGCTTGGTGCCAGAGCCATGGGCTCAAGCTCAATGCCAAAAAATGTATAGTTATCCCCTTTGGGAAAAAACATGTACCCATGAATTACCACATAGGTGACAGTACACTAAACACCGAAAGTGTGATAAGAGACTTAGGGACATAGGTGGACAGTGGTCTCACCTTCGATAACCACATCGCCACAACAGTCAGGAAATCCTTTATGTGGCACACTTCATCACTAATGGTTTTTCATCCAGAAAAAAGGAGGTCATTGTCACACTGTACTCATCCCTCATTAGACCCATTATAGAATACAATGCCCCGTTTGGTATGTACCTCTCAAGACATCTGCAACAACTGGAAAGGCTGCAGAAATACCTCACTAAAAGAATCACAGGCCTAAAGCAGATGCCCTATGCTGACCATGTAAAAAAACTCCAGCTATACTCTGTCACATATCATCTACTGAGAGGCGATTTCTGCTTAACATACAAGGCCATGTCAAACCCAGAGCTGTTGTACATGCTACACTTAAAGAAATCCCAATCCCTCAAAGCAACACTCTCCCGGAATCTAAACCTTGTTATCACAATAAACAAAACATGCTGTAGGGGCAGGTTCCCAACCCCAGAGACTCCCCAGACTCTAGAATAGACTGCCCATACATGTCAAGCAGAGCGCCTCTTTGGCCCTCTTCAAAAGGAACCTTGACGGTTGGATGGGAGATAGGAAATTCTCCCCAGGGATCATGTCAGATGCCCTGCTAGACAGGGGTACAGGAAAGTAAATATTGTGGGAATAAAATTGCCAGGAAATTGTTATGGCTAGGCTTGTATAGGCCCTAGGGCCGGTAGCCTAGTACCAACCTATGAACCTATAAGTATAGAAACAGAAAACATTCAAATAACACAATTATAAATGTATATGCAGAAATTATAGCAGAGGAGAGATAACTTCATGGGAAAAAAGAAGGACACAGAATTGGATAAAGGAGGGAAAAAAGTCTAGGGGGACAGCAAAGGAGTAAGTATATCAGAAAAAAGGAGAGGAAATACCATACATTAAATGGTCAGGTTTTGAGGGTGTTTGTTGGGGTGCAGGTGCATAGCCAGTGAGAAAAGAGATGTAGTCTGAGGGATATGGTCCATAGTGATTTTAAAGGAAGAAGAGCTTAATGAATCAAGGGAGGTAACTCACATTAGCTGTCTTCAAGATCAGGTAGTGCTATCAAATTGGAACTTTTGGCAGCGCTATGTGTTACTTCTGGTTTTCCTGATATAGATAAAAAGACTTAAGGTTATTATTTGAGGGGGAGTTATCTTCAGTCCTTGTTCTTAAATTTTTTTCTGTCCTGCCTAAGTTCTTTTTTAATGTGGGAGGTGGGAAATCTTATCTGACATAAGCAGTAGTCTACTCACAGAGTAAAATTCATTCATTCATTAGTTCTACTATAGCAGTTTATCTTTTGAGTTTTAAATTATGCTAATATGGAATGGGGGCAGACTTCTAAAAACATTGGTTTAGATGAGTATATGAGCCAGCGGTATATGTAGCAGTTCCTTTATGTCCATAGAAATGGATAACACATTGGATTTGGAACATTCCCTGAAATGACAGGGTTATTGGCACAATGGTATTATTTTTGTAGGAGAAAATGACAATTGGATGGTTAAATTTGATAAAAGAAGGCAGGAATAACTTTAGTCAGGGCTAGAACCACCACTAGATAACCTAGACAGCTGCCTAGGACCTGGTGCTAGTTGGGGACCCTATAAGTTCAAAACAAATCTTTCCAAATTTCCTTAATTACTCCTATTTAGGTGTTGCTGTATATTTTTGATGTGAAAGCTCAAGGAGGTCTTCACTCATTGACTTAAAGGAAGAGCTAATGAAAGAAGACTTCCTAGTTTGCCTAATGGTTAAGGTGTTTGCCTTACAGACACAAGGTGCAGGGTTTGAGTCTCACAATGGATAATTGGCTAAGCTTAAAATGGCTCACAAGGGCAGTTAACTTAGTACTAACCTATGAACCTAGTGCTAATTGATAGTAAACACAGGAGTTGAACAGTATGGAAAAAGTAATATGAACAGCCAAAAAGGCATGAAATTGCTTTCTGGAGCTTTATTTGCAGACTGTAACTCAACAAGACAGTAAATGTGAAAGTTTTTGAGCTTTTCTGAATAGAATGCAGACGTTAAACAGCCAGGTAACAGCTACTAATACCTGGACAACTCATGCTGGAAGCTGAGTCATGGGAATGCCAATATAATAGAGAGGACTATCTTGTTAAATGGCATATCAAATGGAGGTAGAAAGATGTAAGCCTTGTAACATTGACTACAGGAAAGACATCATTAAGAGCTTGGAGCTTTAATTCTTTACACCAACTATCAGATCTTCATCATCTGCTTCATTTTCTGACAAATCCCTGAAGGATTATAGTCAGTCAGTAATGTGAGTCATTTGAGTTTCATAGTTTTGTTGTTTAGAGAATGTATGCTGTTGCAAAACATATTGTTCTGTTAACATTTTGCATGAACTGGTGTAGTCCACCTATTATTGTCTCTGATTTTGTCTCATGTTTCTGCCTTATCCCCCTATTCACTTTTGTTTTTTCTGGTAAATCACTAAGGATTAAAGTCAGTCAGTAGTGCAAGTCATTAGAATGTCATACTTTTTGTTGTAATGTATGTTCATTCAATGCCTGTTGTTGTGGGTTCTTAAGTAGTTACTAGGTTTACAGCCCAGGAGACTATTAATGAGCCTAGCCCAAACTCCCAGTTGTCCAAAAATACTGTCTGGTTAAGTGACCTGCTTTAGGTCACAAAGTAGGCAAATGAAGTGTGAAGGAATCAAACCCTGCACCATAGCAAGGATCTCATTGACAGCATTTAGTCTTAATCCTCTTCATCAGCCGCTAGAATACATATGTTAATCTGCATGTGTGTCTGCACACGTGCTTGTGTATTAACATTTTAAGCTTTAAGATGTCACCAAGCTGCTGTTTGGAATCAGGGTGTGAATCCCTCACCTCCATTTGCCTGCTGTTTGACTTTGAGCAAGTCATTTAGCCAAACAGTTTGACCAGTGGATTTACATGGTTAACAACTAGATAAAAATAAAATAATATTTATAATTTGTCCCTTTTTGTAACTTTGTGCCACCATTATTTCTGGCTCTGTGCACAATTCTTAAGCAAAGAAATTGAGAAGTGTTTTGGCCTATCCTTATAAAATGATTGACTAAGTTCCTGACAACACGTTGAAGATTGCAATGACTAAATAATGACTGGCACATGAGTTTTAGACTTTGAATTAGACTTTGTATCTTTCAGAAAATGCTTCATCATGTGTCCATAAAATGATTGATTAAATTACAAACATACACACACACACACACACACACACACACACACACACACACACACACACACACACACACACACACACACATATAAACACAAAGATGCAGAGAAGACATCTGCCCAGCTACTGCTGAAATCACAGAATTGAAAGGAAAACATTAGGTCTCATTTGGTACTTGAATCCCAACCCATACTTCACTCGATGGGTTGCCAACTGGCTTACAGACAGAACCCACACTGTAAAAGTAGCCGACTCCAAATCCAGCTCCAGACAAGTGACAAGTGGAGCACCTCAGGGTTCAGTCCTGGGGCTGCTCTTTTTTGTCATTTACTTCTTTGAAGTACAAGCCAACACTAAGGGACTCTGGCTAACAAAGTTCGCAGATGACTGCAAACTGGGTGCCATTATTGAATCTCCAAATCTTGTGGATATGCTACAAAAGAGCCTTACAGAAACAGATGCTTGGTGCCAGAGCCATGGGCTCAAGCTCAATGCCAACAAATGTATAGTTATCCCCTTTGGGAAAAAACATGTACCCATGAATTACCACATAGGTGGAAGTACACTAAACATCGAAAGTGTGATAAGAGACTTAGGGACACAGGTAGACAGTGGTCTCACCTTCGATAACCACACTGCCACATCAGTCAGGGAATTATTCTATGTGGCACACCTCATCAATAAGAGCTTTTCATCCAGAAAAAAGGAGGTCATTGTCCCACTGTACTCATCCCTCATTAGACTCATTATAGAATACAACGCCCCATTTGGTATGTACCTCTCAAGACATCTGCAACAACTGGAAAGGCCACAGAAATACCTCACTAAAAGAATCACAGGCCTAAAGCAGATGCCCTATGCTGACCACCTTAAAAAACTACAGCTATACTCTGTCACATATCATCTACTCAGAGGCAATCTCTGCTTAACATACAAGGCCATGTCAAACCCAGAGCTGTTGGACATGCTACACTTAAAGAAATCCCAGTCCATCAGAGTCACATGCTCCAGGGATCTAAACCTTGTCATCACAATAAACAAAGCATGTTGGAGGGATAGGTTCCTGACCCAGAGACTCCCCAGACACTGGAACAAACTGCCCATACATGTCAAGAAGAGTGCCTCTTTGGGCCTCTTCAAAAGGAACCTTGACAATTGGATGGGAGAAAGGAAATTCACCACAGGGATCACATCAGTCACCCTGCTAGACAGGGGTCCAGGGAAGTAAATAGTGTGGGAAGAAATAGCCAGGGAATTGTTATGGCTAGGCTTGTATAGGAGCCAGCACAAGTCTGGTTTTAAAATGAGTGTATTAAGAAATACACATAATATACACCATAATGACAGACTGCATATACATATGCAATAAGAACAAACTGCACAGACCGGTTTTGGCTAAACAGCCTTCCTCAGTGTGACAAAAATAGTAAAAACCATTGCATTCAAAAGCAGTCCATTAATATATAGGCATACAAATGGGACAGAGACCAATCAAAATAATACACAAATAAGGTAATCAAAACTGTTCAAAAAAAAAAGCCCGTCCAGTTTAACAATGTACTTTTATTCTTTGATGTCCAAAACTTGATGTAAACCAGCTAGATTATTATTTTTATGCACAATACAATCAATAATAGTAAATCTGAACAGACCAGTCTGATTGTACAAATATGCTTATATAATGCACTGGTTTGATTGTGTATCCTGATATCACTCAAGTGTTCACTAATTCTAAGCCTGAAAGGCCTAGAAGTTTGTCCCACATAAAAAGCTTGACAAGAGCAGCTGGCCAAGTAAATTATCCAAGTTGAGCTGCAATTGCCAAAAAAATCCATGTCATAAACATTTGAAGTGTTTTTACTGGAGAAACAAGTGGTTTTATATATATGGGAACAACTTGAGCAATGACCACAGGAATGCATTATATAAGCATATTTGTAACCATCAGACTGGTCTGTTCATATTTACTAATACACTTATTTTCAAACAGGACTTGTGCTGGCTCCTTGTTTTGGTTGTTTCTATTGGTTTGAGCTGTGCACTTGCCATACGTGCGGGTGATTTACTGTCTTTGGGAGGTTTCATTTCTCACTCACTGTTGGCGACCTTCCTGTTTGGTTGTTTTTCCATTTCAGTGGCTGGGCTAGCCACATTGGGATGTATCTTTTACAGGACAGAGACTGAGTTTTCCATTACTTTCTACATTTTTCAGCTTGCACTCGGAGGTTTATCTTGTGCTGAGTGCAACATATTCCAGCAGTCATTGGCATTTGGATTGCGAGCGTCTTACCAAGACTGGTTGTATCCCAGTTGAGATTTGGTACTGTTTGCTTATTTGTATGCTACTGGGGAATTTGGCATGTCTGTTTTTCCACTATTTGGGCAATCGCTCTTGTTCTAACATATGTATGGTTATTTAATTATACATAGGGTCCTTTATTTGTTTTGGGGCCTCCCGTTTAAATGAACAGTTTTGATTACCTTATTTGTGTATTATTTTGATTGGTCTCTGTCCCATTTGTACACCTATATATTAATGGGCTGCTTTTGAATGCAATGGTTTTTACTATTTTTGTCACACTGAGAAAGGCTGTTTAGCCAAAACCGGTCTGTGCAGTTTGTTTTTATTGCATATGTATATGCAGTCTATCATTATGGTGTATATTATGTGTATTTCTTAATACACTTATTTTCAAACAGGACTTGTGCTGGCTCCTTTTTTTGGTTGTTTCTATTAGTTTGAGCCATGCACTTGCCATACGTGTGGGTGCTTTACTGTCTTTAGGCTTGTATAGGCCCTAGGGCCGATAGCCTAGTACCAGCCTATGAACCTACGAACCCTCCATCTATGCTGGGGGAACAGTGTCTCTAGCTGAAAGGGAAAACACAATGCCATCTACCATAGCATGTGGAATGTTTGGGGCTCAAGCACAAAGGAGACTGCACATTTTCCTTTCACTTTTATGATTTCAAAAATGATTGGTAATGCAAAGCTTGCTATTCTAGCAAATTTGTATTTAAGAGAAATTTTTAAACTCTGTTCCTGATTTTGTGTTTGTTTCTGATGCTTGAGCTAAAACATTGAGAGAGCACAGGGGAGTTGTAATAGGATGCACTATATGGTTCTGACAGCACCAAGCTAAGACATCTTTCTGGACATTTATTCATTCAGTTAATCTTAAGTGAATGAATAAATTAGAGGTGTAGAGTCATACAAATGGCTGCAGTTGCTGTGTGCATGTGTCTGTGTGTGTGTGTGTGTGTGTGTGTGTGTGTGTGTGTGTGTGTGTGTGTGTGTGTGTGTGTGTGTGTGTGTGTTTGTACATGTGCATAGAGGTATAATTCTCAACTATCCTTATTTTTTTATCATATTTGTGATCTGTTCTTCATAAAATTTGTGGTTTTCTGGTAATGTGGAATGCACTCACTAAATAATGGCAAATATGAGTTTCAAACTTCCTGCCCTTTATACATGCATGCTAATTTAAAACCTGCTATGCTAGCAACTTTTTTAAGTATGTGAGACCAATACTTATTATCTTTTCCTGGCTTTGGATGTTTGTCTCAGTTTTTTGAGCTGAGAGGTTTGAAGGGCAGAGGGACTCTAATGTGTCACACTGTATGGTTCTCACAGCAGTGAGCTAAAATATACTTCTAAGTCATTACTTCTGTATTTGTTCAGTCAGATAATCAGAAGAAAAACTGATTTGTATGCCGTCATACAAGGTGCTGTAACTGATGATCGCAACCATGTGTATCTGAAAACATTGTTAATGTATCTCACAGTAGTTACAGTGTAAAGGGAGGAATAGATTATTGTAAGCAGGAGCATCATCATATGAATTACATCATTTGGGTATGATCCTTGGTTTCTATCTTATAGCAACAGAAACTTGGCTATAACCCCATATAAGAAACCCAGACATTATCCCACAAGGTTATTGTGAACACAGGTTAGACAGGATCAGGAAGAAGGGAGGCGGGGTTGCAATTTTCTACAAAGACAACCTAAGCATAGACTACCTACCCATCAAATACCCTTATGATAACGACTTTGAAGTCCTAGTAACATGGCTCAGAATCATCCCAAAGAAAAATATTACCATAATAGCCACTTATATACCCCCCAACAATAATCACACTGCCATTGAGGAACTGATAGCCTGGACAGCCTCAACCAACATTCATGAAACCATTATCACAGGCGACTTCAACTTAGACTGGAACACTTGCACTGTTGATAACCCCTCCACCTTCATAAATCTACATGGCTTTTCTCAAACAGTCCAATTTCCCACTCAAATAGATAAACATAGCAAAAGGGAATCTATCTTAGACTGGTCACTTATTAACAGTACCATCCACAACTATCTCTTTGGATGCCTTCCAAATAATTTAAGTGACTGTAGACCTACATACTTAATCTATGATCTGCTCAACCCATGCAGAACCATAGTTTACAAAGTCATATGAAACACCAAAGACTTCTGCAATGAAGCATTCTTAGACATGCTCAATAAATGTAACTGGACACCACTCCATCATCTCCAACTCAACCAGGCCGTAACATACTTCAATGACACATTTCTAGTTATACTAAATAGCTTAGCACCAACTTGTACACAGGTCTATATCATATGAGCGAATCACACAAATTACGAACGGTCATTATATCGAACATACCAGACCTCGAAGTGCTTTTTCTGAGATCGCGGTACAGTGAAGAATGGGATATTTGCCATTTCCTCATTGGAGAGTGATCTCGGAGTTGGAATATATATTTAACGGGGGTGTGGGGGAAAACAGCCCCCCACAATAGGAAGTTTGAGATCCAGTACGTTAGATATTATGACCGTTCACAATTTGTGCAATTTGCTCATATGATATAGACCCCTTGTACACGTTGGGTTAAAAATAAGAGATTTCCCTAGATATCAAAAGAAACCATTAGACCTCAAAAACTAAGGAAAAAAACCTGGTTTCAATACCAGAAAACAAAAGACAATGAAAGTCTGTTAACGTACCTGCAGATCCACAATAAAATAAAAAACAAAAAACAACTCAAACTAGACAAAAAACATATTATACATCTACGCAAAACAAATATGAAAACAATCCCAAAGAATTCTGGCAGGCAATTAACTCAGTCCTCCACCCAGGTAAAGCCATAACCCCAGAACCAACAACCAATAACCAAATTTTAAGTATTGCCTCACAAATCAACACCTACTTTATAAACACCATCCTCTCCTTAGTAACAGGGAACAATTCCACCCCCACCATCTCTTCCACCTAATGTGGAAACTAACAACTCTTTTGACCTCATACCTGTCCTAATTAACACTATAAGAACAATGCTGAAAAAAAAGAAATTTTCTTCCTTAGCAGCTGATCAACTCCCCATTGAGTACCTCAGACTTTCAGCCAATGCCATAGCTCTGCCTATCTCCATTCTGGTAAATAGGTCTATAGCAGAACAATTTGTTTCAAAATTATGGAAAATGTCCTATTTACCCCTCTGCATAAAAGAGGAACATCAACAGTATTAAACAATGACAGACCCATAGCCATCCTTTCCCCCATGTCAAAATTCTGGAAAAATGTATACACGCTCAATAACTACAATACCTGCTATCTCACAGCCTTATTTCTCTCTCCCAACACAATTTCAGACTGAAACACAGCACCACCACAGCCCTAATTAATTTCTCTAACACCATCAACCAACTCAAAAATTCAAATCAGCAAGTAGCATCAATCTTCCTAGACATGTCAAAAGCATTTGACACTGTCTCCCATCAGAAAGTACTAAACCTATCAAAGACTTCCCTCTCCTGGTTCCTAAGCTATCTTTCTGACAGACAACAAGCAGTACGATGGAAATCCAAACTCTCACCACTTCTGCCTGTCTCAGTAGGAGTCCCCAATGATCCATACTAGGGCCCCATTTCAGCATCTTCACTAATGATTTAGCCTCATCCACAACACATGTTAAAGTATTCACTATGTGGATGATTCAACTTTAATCTGCTCAGCAAATACCTTACCAGACTTACAGTTAACAGCCCAACAAGTTTTTAATGATATAGAAACATATCTAAGTAAATCACAACTAATCCTCAACCTCACAAAGACACAGTAGCAATCACTGACCACCCCTCCTTTCACCATTCTCTCAGCAAACAACACAGTCATCCAACCAGGTGAGCATACAAAACTTCTTGGCATGACAGGTGACAACAAACTCAGATTTGGCCAACACATAAGAAAGTTCATGTCAGCCTTGGCTCATTGTACAGAAGCAAGCTACTCCTCACTGACAATACCAGACTAGCCATATCCAGAACCTTCCTCCTCTCTATGCTCCTATATGCTTTCCCCCTCTTTTACAACTTAAAAAGATCACACTTAACCAAACTGGAAACTTGCTACAACAAAACAGCCTACTTTGCAGCCAACCTTCCCCACCAAACCCACCATTGTATTGCTCTAAATAAATTAAATTGACTCAAGCTATCTAACGTTCTCCATCTTTAACAACTTAAATTCACACACAATATCATCTTCCTTCTTGACAATTGCCCATCCCTCAAGGATCTCGTTGTTCCCTATTCATGCCCATGAATTCTACAATCTGCAGACAGAAACTTTCTGACAGTAAACAAAGCTAACAACACTCACAGTATAGCCCTATTTTCAAATCAAATAGCCAAATTATGGCACTCTGTAACCCACACCCTCCAAAACATACCTGAATCTACCAATCTTAAGCAACTACTATTTGAACATCTATCCAAAAACAGGCATTGCTTATGCACCAAACCTGACTGAGAAGATATCTATAACTGTCTCAACACACTGTCCACTCCTTACCACATTTTCCCTCTCCTTAGTGTTATTACTACTCAAAAAAAAAAAAAAATATATATATATATACATCCAAACAGGTGAGCATACAAAACTCCTTGGCATCACAGGTGACAACAAACTCAGATTTGGCCAACACATAAGAAATTTCATGTCAGCCTTGGCTCACTGTACAGAAGCAAGCTACTCCTCACTGACAATACCAGACTAGCCATATCCAGAATCTTCCTCCTCTCTATGCTCCTATATGCTTTCCCCCTCTTTTACAACTTAAAAAAGATCAGACTTAACCAAACTGAAACTTGCTACAACAAAACAGCCTGCTTTGCAGCCAACCTTCCCCACCAAACCCACCATTGTATTGCTCTACATAAATTAATTTGACTCAAGCTATCTAACCTTCTCCATCTTTACCAACTTAAATTCACACACAATATCATCTTCCTTCTTGACAATTGCCCATCCCTCAAGGATCTCGTTGTTCCCTATTCATGCCCATGAAGTCTACAATCTGCAGACAGAAACTTTCTCACAGTAAACAAAGCTAACAACACTCACAGTATAGCCCTATTTTCAAATCAAATAGCCAGATTATGGCACTCTGTAACCCACATCCTCCAAAACATACCTGAATCTACCAATCTTAAACAACTACTATTTGAACATCTATCCAAAAACAGGCATTGCTTCTGCACCAAACCTGACTGAGAAGATATCTATAACTGTCTCAACACACTGTCCACTCCTTACCACATTTTTCCCTCTCCTCAATGTTATTACTACTCAAAAAAAAAAAAAAAAAAAAAAAAAATATATATATATATATATACACATACACATAAGTATATAGGTCTACTTCTGTTTGCAAAAACACACTTTCTTGACAAACAGAAGATCAAACCCATTTAAGTGAAAATGCACTACATTGAAAGTGCATTTTTGCAAAAGCCAGTTCTTCGAAGCACATCACAGTGGGAATAAGGAATGATATCCTTTTCCCCACTGTAGTGTGATCTCAGAGTTAGTGTATTTAAATCAGGGGTGCAGGGGGGGCTTGCCCCCCTGCAAAATACTGTTTAAAGTATTTTTTTTTCCGGATCGGAGAACCAGCTTTTGTGAATGTGCACTTTCGATCTAGTGCACTTTTGCTTAAGTGGGTCTCTATGTTTCTTGTTCAAGATTTTGAAATTTCAATCAAGAAACACAGACCTATATATATATTTAAAAGCTTGAGACTATATAGCCGAAACCCGGAATACCGAAAGACCAGAAGCGTGAAATTCAAAATCCCGATGTTCGGAGATATTGAATTAGCGCTTCTGGTGTTGTGGTTCAGGTAAGTATGTGTGTGTAAGTGTGTTTGTGAAGGGCTTTAGTGTGTGTCAGTGTGTGTTGTGACTGTGATGTGTGTGTGTGAGGGACTGCAACATCTGTGGGTGTGAGTTTGCCTTGTGTGTCTGTTTGTGCGATCTCGGAGTTAGAATATTTAAGTAAGGGGGTGCAGGGGGGCTTGCCCCCTTGCTTATCTGTAGTGTAGGATAATATGTTTTATTGTGGGGGGATGCTGTGTGTATGTGTATGTGTGTGCTGTATGTGTGTTATACGTTCGGGATTTTCAATTTCTTGCTTGTGTATTTTCTGTTTTTAGGGGTTTCATCTATATAGTCTCAAGCTTTTGAAATTCAGTATTTCAAAAGTTTGAGTTTATGTAGTGATTCTATATTTATCTATATATATATATATATATATATATATATATATATATATATATATATATATAAAGGAAATCTCATTTGTTCATAACTATTATTTAATATATACACAGCACTAATTTTATTATTCTCACAGTGATCTTTACTAAAATGCTTGTTTTTTCTATTTTAACCTGTATCTACTAGAAAACTGTACTGAATAATTCTTTGTATAGACTAACCAGATGATGTGACATCATGAAGTCTACATGTTTAAAGTTAATATTTTAACTATGAATACATTGTAAATTCTTTTTTTTTTTTTTTAGACATATGGGAATAAAATGAACTGTATTTGGGACACAGCAATTTGTTTCACACTTAGTGGAGATGAGTACGACTACATGTTGATAATAAGATTTTTATTGTAATCTAGGATTTAATTCCACATAGCCTTCATTTGTCTTCTGTGTAACTCAAGTCCCTTCACTAGATATTTCTCCTGGGTGTTCCTGAAAGGGGTCAAGTCCATTGGGCTGCCTCAGGATGTTAGCAAATATGCTACATATTTGTTTCTGTTGAATTCTTGCGCCCTTCACATAGCTGCTAATTAGTGTTTCATTATATGTTACTAGACTATGAATCCCAGCCTGTTGTTGTAAATTAGTGGGTCAGGAGGAACAGTAGTTTTCTGTTAAACCAAAAAAATTCCACAGGACCCAACAACGGCTTATAACTTACAAATATAACAACAAAAAATATATATACTTGGCAACAACCAGCAAGTGAACAAATCAAATGAGAGCACCAAAACTTTATTTTATGCTTTCATCTCTGAATTCATCAGAATGAATTTCAAAAACTAAAAACCATTATATACTCACACAGACCAATAAAAAATCTCAAACAATGAACACTTCAATAAATTATTCACTAATGTATATAAAAAATTCTTAAATATACATAAAAACTTATAAGCACGTCACAGAGTTTCTTTTTGCTCTATCACCTGCTCTACAATAGAAAACAATAGAAAAAAAATTGTTTGTATTATTGACACTCAGTGGTGTGTCTAGAAAGTGCATTTTTCTTATTTTTTCTTTTAATACTATAAAGTGTTTTAGCAGATTATAGGGGTGGAGATTTTAAGAACTTGCTAGAGCAAAGAGAAACTCTGTGGCAGTTGAAATTGTGGGCCATGGAACGTATCATCATGGAACTCCTAAACAAAGACATTGGTAACCTCCAAACTCTGGATCCCACCTAGTTCGGGTTTGTGAAAGGCAGATCATGCCTCCTGAACATGATCGACGTCTTTGAGGCAGTTACCAAAGCCATGGATGAGGGTAAGGTGGTTCACTCAGCCTATCTTGACCTCGCCAAGGCTTTCGACACCATCCCCCATTCTGGAATTATAGCTAAACTCACTAAACTAGGTATAAATCCCTATGTCACAAGATGGGTTGCCAACTAGCTCACTGACAGAACCCACACTGTAAAAGTTGCAGACTCCAAATCTGACCTCAAAGCAGTGACAAGTGGAGTACCACAGGGTTCCGTCTTGGGACCTCTCCTGTTTGGTATCTACTTCTCTGAAGCACAGGCTAACACAGAAGGCCTCTGGCTAACGAAGTTCACAGATGATTGCAAACTAGGAGCCATAGTCAAGTCCCCAAATGATGTGGACATCCTACAGAAGGGCCTCACTGAGACAGATGCCTGGTGTCAGAGCCATGGCCTCAAGCTCAGTGCCAAAAGGTGCATTGTCATCCCCTTTGGTAAAAACTCTGATGGATAGATTCCTGTCCAAGAGACTTCCTATACTCTAGAACAAGCTACCCATCTATATCAAGCAAAGTTCTTCATTAGCTCTCTTCAAGAAAAATCTTGATGAGTGGATGGGAAATAGGAAATACACCCCGGGGATCACTTCTGTGTCTCTGCTGGACAATGGCACAGGAAAATAACTTTCTTGGGTGGCGTAAGCTATGGAACCTTGCTGGCTAGGCTTACGTAGGCCCTTGGGCCGATAGCCTAGTACCTACCTATGAACCTATGAACCTATGTAACATAGAAAACTGTATATAGTAAAAAAAAATAGTTGTTAGGATGTGAGTATAAGTTTTTATGTATATTTAACTTTTTTAATATAAATTAATGAATAATTTATTGAAGTGTTAATTGTTTAAGCTTTTTTTATTGGTCTGTGTGAGTATATAATAGTTTTTACTTTTTTGGAAGTTATTCTGATGAAGTCAGAGAGACAAAAGCATAAAATAGTTTTGGTGAGCTCATTTGGTTTGTTCTGTTGCTGGTTGCTGCTGAATGTTTTTTTTTTGGTAGTAGTTTTCTGTTGCTCATGCTAAGTCTATTTTCAATGTGATGAATTTTTGTTTGGTTTAGAAAATGGCTGACAAAACCTTTGCTGTACAAATTGAAATAAGTTTTAAAATAAAATCCAAATCTCTGATTAGTGTAAAACTAAAGAAGAAAATAATATACACATTGATAGGTTTGAGTAGTGTTTTATGGTAACTGGGGAGAGACAGTTAAGTAATGGGATATTGTTATAGCTGTTGGGAGCCTAAGTCCATTACCCTGTGTATGGCCCCATTTGACAATTATCTGGCTCTAACTTTAGTAAGTGTGCAGGCAGAGGTGAAGAACAAGGTCAAGTATATTATCACCTCCACTGGGAGTATGAAATATTTTTTCTATGGAGCTGGTATTCATAAATTAGAGGAACTGCTGGGTAAATTTAATATTTGCTGTATACGATTATAAGTTAATTGGGGTCTATATTAGATATTCAAATGCTTAGGTTGTCGAACACCAAAACGTCGACACCTAAACTTCAAAGTCTAATAAACGTGACAAGCCAATTACACAAATATTTTCCCTGGGGAAAAAATTGCATAATTGGCATGTCACGTTTATTTAACTTTGATGCTTAGGTGTTGACGTTTTGGCATCTGACAACCTAATCGTTCAGATATCTAATATAGACCCGTGAATTGCTGGGTAGTTAAAGTCACCCAGAATTAGTACAATGTAATTATTAGGTATAGAATTCAACTTATCAAAGTAGTTATTGTAGCTATCAGGAGACATTAAAGTAGATCTCTAGTTGGCAATAATATTGCACTTGGCTTATTTAGTCTAAGATGTGCAGTAATTCTAAGTTGGTATCAGGAAGGATATGGTATGAGGTGATTGAGAAAGTGAGAAATACAGCTCCTTCTCCACCACTCCCTGATGTTTGAACAAGTGATAGATGCAGGGCCCTGGTATGTAGGAAGGGTTATCAGCACACTGGAGCCAGGTTTCAGTAAATACACAGCTATGTAAGTGAATGTGAAGAAGGCCTCCAGACTGGCCACTTTTCTGCTTAAAACTGACACACTAGACAAAGAATCACAGAGAGCAAGTATGTTTAATGATTTCATCTTTTACGTACAGATCTCTTCAGAAATGCTAGCAAATAAGCTAACAGCTGGTTATATACCATCCTAATACATCTCATGAACACCAATTAGATGAAAAGAACATGCTTTAAAAAAGTTTTAAAGAGATAGCAATATCAATAAAAAATAAGATAAAGTACAGGAATAAAAACAAATGAATATAATTAAAGCTTAGATCTTCTGTTTTCAAATATGGTCTTAATTATGCTGCCATTGCTGTCTGTTGAACATATGAAATTAATTCAAGGTTGCCAGCATAATTCCTTTTTATCCAACAGTGTTTCAATATCATCATTTAACTGGTTAACTTACATAACATCAAGTACAAAAGGTAAAGTTTCATAAAGGATATACACGTGAAAAAGATGCCTGTAGTGACCATTAGACTTCTGTCTGTATTTAATAGTAGCAACTCAGTTTCTGATAACTTTTTCCATTCATGAAAAACATTACAGCTGTTGCAAACTACTGTGTCCACAATACACAAGAGCCACACTGATAAGTCCAAGTTATTTTTTAGTGTGTTTGGTGTAGTAAGAGACAATACTGTATTCTTTTCAAATAGATTTAAAGTTTGTGTTTTTCTTACAAACAAATGTTAGCATTGTAGAAGTTACAATTACCTTGTAAAATTGTCCAAGTAATAATTAAAATATTCTTAATCTGTGGATTATCCAAATATTCTCATGACCAAATGCAAATTCTAATATAGTACTTTAACTCACTTGCCACTTTCATTGTCCTCTGTTTTAATAGTGGGAGGGTATTACTTATCTCTGTCAACCAATACACTGTTTATAGGTTCATAGGTTCATAGGTTCATACTAGGCTATCTGCCCTGGGGCAATTATAAGCCTAGCCCGATTCTGTATGGCTTATGCCACCCCTTGATTTGAATATACTGTGCCCTTTTTAAGGTTTAGTTTACTATGCCTCTGTATAATAGTGACACGGGAGTAATCCCTGGGACAAACCTACGATCCCCCATCCACCTATCGAGATTCTTCTTGAAGAGATTCAGTGAGGTGCTCTGCCTCACATGAACTGGAATTCTATTCCAAGCGAAAGGAGCTCTGGGTTATGAACCTGTCCCTCCAGCAAGTTCTATTTATTTCTGTGCTGAGGTTCAGTGGCTCTAAGGGATTTAGATTTACTGAGGTGGAGCATGTCCATTAATTCTGGATTTGACATAGCTTTGTATGTCAGATGCAACTGAGTAGAGCTGGAGTTTTTAACCGAGCAGCATATGGCACCTGCTTCAGACCCTTGAGCCCCTCGGTGCGATCCCTTTGGGGTCCTCCCACTTGCCGCAGGTGTCGGGTAAGGCACATCCCAAAAGGGGCATTGTATTCTATTATGGGCCTGATGAGGGATGAATATCTTGATCTAGATGTGAAACCCTTCGTGATGAGGTGGGCTATGTAGAAGGTCTTTCTAACCACTTTGGCAATGTGGTTTCCAAAGGAGAGATTGCTATCGACTTGGGTCCCCAGGTCCCTAAACTCTCTGCACTTAATGGGTTTCATGTGGTAATTTGTGGGCACATTGTTTTGCCAAAGGGTATGACTATACATTTTTGGCATTTAGCTTTAAACCATGGTGCTGGCACCAGTTATCTGTCTCTGTGAGACCTTTTTGAAGGATGTTTGTGTCAGCTGGAGAGTTGATTATGAGTTTGCAGTCGAACTTGGTGAGACATAGTCCTCCAGAAAAGTATATACCGAACAAGAGTGGTCCCAGGACAGAACCCTGTGGGACACCACTTGTGGTCTGACATGGCTCCAGCAACTCTCACTCTGTTGGTTCTGTCTTTGAGCCAGTTTGTGACCCATCTTGTGACATAGGGGTTTATATTTAAGCTGGATAGCTTATCTATGATACGGGGTATTGTGTCAAATGCCTTTGCAAGGTCCAGATAGGCTGTGTGGACTACCTTCCCTTCATCTATGGCTTTGGTGACTGTTTCGAAAAAGTCAACCAGGTTCAAAAGGCAGGATCTGCCCTTGACAAAGCCGAACTGGGTAGGATCTAGTGTCTGTAGGTCCCCAATGTATTTTTGTTTATGAGCTCCATGATGATCCTCTCCATAGCCTTGCAGACTAAGCTAGTCAGGCTTATGGGGCGATAGTTTCCAGGGTCCGTAGAGGCTCCACCTTTGTGGAGTGGGACCATTGTTGCATTCTGTGGGCACATATCCTGTAGTGAGGCTGAGATTGTATAGCTGTTTTATTTGAGGGATTAGTTCCTCTTGGAGTTCATGTAGGCGCAACCTGGGACGCCATCTGGTCCCATGGAAGCAGTGTTTTTTTGGAGAGGGCAGCCTTCACCTGAGCATCAGAGATGTTTGGGAGGCAGCCCTCTGCTGGGATAGATACTTGCTCTTTTGGGGGAGGTGGAGAAGTTTGCACTGAACCTGTCTGCCAGGATATTGGTGATGTCTGTGGGTTCAGTGTATTTTTAGTCATTTAGAATCAACTAAGAACAAGTCTGGGAGTTGCATCCCAGGTTTCTAACATAACTGAAAAAAGCCTTATGATTGTCTTTGGTGTCCTGTGCAATTTTTCTCTCAAAGCTGGCCTTGGAGGATTTTATGAGGGATTGTAATTTTTTGCTAGTACTGATCAGAGATGCCTTCCCTATTAGGGATTTTGCTCTGTCATGTAGTAGCTTCCAGTTTATTTATGGCAGGGGTCCACCAGACTGGACGCCTGCCTTTGGATGATTGGTTCTTGGTTTTGTTTGGGATAGCATGATCCATGCATTCCTGGAGATGTCTGTAGAATGCGTTTATATAGGATTCTGCAGTTTGGGCCTTAGTTTCCACTGGCCCTGGGGCCTTGAAGGATTCCACTTCGGTTTTGAGAAGTGAGAAGTTTGCTTTTGAGAAGTTTTTCACTGTGGTTTTTGGGGTTGGGATGTGGACATCCAGTGAAATTAATTTTTGGTCTGATCTTACCAATGAGGGATATACTTCTGGTGTGGAGCATTAGAGTCCCCATGTTGGTAATGATCAGGTCTAGTATGTTGTCCCCTCTTGTGGGAGTGGTGACTAGTTGTTCCATAGCATTTGAGTTTATAATTTCCAGGAACCTTTGGGCTAAGGTGCTGGGGCTTGAGTAGTGCTCCCAGTCAATGTTTGGGTAGTTGAAGTCGCCCAATATAATGGTGTTCGGAGAGATCTTCATGTTCTCCAATGTTTTCAGGAAAGCCAAGTGGGATTCCTGATTTATTCTTTGAGATCACAGCCACTATCTGCAAAACTATTCCTTTGGTAATGTAAATAAAGCAGTGGATACCATGTCATCTGATGTTCATGAGCTACGTATGTCCTTTCTGTTTATCATAGCATCCTTCATATGTTTAGGATGTCTATTTATTATAGAAAAAGTCATCATCAGTAAGTAAATAATTAATTTCATGGATACACTGAGTAGTATCCATAGGTACAGTGGTCCCACCAATATCAGCATTTATAATTAAACTATTAGGATTAGTGCAGAGTTTGTGCAGAGCTGCCTTTTCTTGACAGGTGATGTTTTTTTTTTCAGCAGTGGATCATGCAGTAATACCTTAATATTAGTCTCACAATATGTTTCAAAAGCAGTCAATATCCGATTTAGGTGGAGGTTAAAAATATTTCACTTCTTGAGCATGTGTTTGACAAATAAATCAGTGATTTCAGAAAATAAGTCAAATTTTAGTTTAGGGGTAAACAAGATGAATTCAATCAGAGGCAAGAATAACATTAAACCCCTTTTTAATATATCACTGTCTGTTAGAAAGCATGATAAAACTCAAATTATGACTGTGTAAGGAGGTAGATTTAGTCATGTCATTGCAAGACAAGGAATTATTTGACTTACTACTTACAGAGTTGAAACATTCATTTCTATAGTCAGAAGAAACCATGTTTCCAATTATTTCATTAACATTTGTGTCACATTGGAGGCAATGTCAGGTACCTCTTGGTTAGAAACAGGACTCTAAATCAGAAAGTCAGAAAAAATGATAAATCAATCTGATTACTATTTGTAGAAGGACTTATACCCCTACACAGTTACACAATCAATGAGCAGAGATGGTGAGAAACTTGTGCCCTTTAAGCATGTAAGGGGTCTACCCACATATACATCTGTGATTCTTGTGGAGAAGGTATGATTTGTGTAGTGTCTTGGTGAGGTGTTCACATGGTGCAGGGTGACTAGCTACTCTGGAAGGTGGAACAAGGTGCATATATAACTGCATGTGGAAGTGGCAACAGTAGGTGCCCGGGCCCCATAGTCCAACAAAATGCCTCCATACAGTCTCTGGAAAATTTCAGCAGTATGTACTGGCACACTAACATAGCCAATGTAGCTAACACAGGTTTTCAACAGGTTCTAATGGCTACTGTTTATTAACCTGCCTACCATTTACATATACCACTGCTATGTGCTGCACTATATCTATATAACCTTCTCAATCATCCAGGTATGACATCAGACGATATGCATATTCATCCCTCAGGTAGACATTGCTTACAATAAGACATCACTCAAGATGTGAATATATCACCTCATACTGGGAACAAATGGCCCTCTGTGTGAGTATGGATAGAGGCCTTCCCACCCAAACATTCAACAGCACTTGAAGTCACACAGCCTTAACATATAATATCCTGGCACAAATATTCCATGACAATGATTGTGTTACACAGGTCATCAAGTCCACACCATCTAATTTTACTCCATTGAGGAAACCATTGACCCATAGCCAAGAGATAATACCCTGTAAGTGTAAGCTCACCACTGGAGTAGTAACTCAGAAACTCTCCCACCATCTGTGCTGTACATCTGGGTTGGGGAAGGAGTTGAGTGTGGACAGACAGCTTGTAAGCAGTAACAGTCTGGTTGATTGATGAATAAATGTCCAGTGTACATATTTCTGCACTGTGTTACCTGTGTACCCCCAGAAAACATAACCAACAGTAGTAGATTCACAGCAACTTCCACAATAACCCCAACATAATGACAAGTACTAGGTATATGTCTCCCACATAATAATATAAACATTGCATAATTCCCCCAACACAAATCAACCAAGCAGTACTGTCATAGATTCTGTTGTGATTATCATCCATCACAACACCTCTTAACACAGTAATGTCAATTGTCAATGTGGTGAGCTCTCATTCCTAAGCCTAAAGGTAGGTCAATGGTACAGTGTGTCTCATCCAGGAGGTCCAGAGGGCAAGCATATTGTACACTGGCCATGACATCAGTCACCCAATAGTTCAATTTCACCACTGTATCCTCTACAGTGTCATATCTAATCCAAGTAATGCTGTTGGTTAAACTCCACACCTGCCCACACATCCTGCCATTTGGATTTGTGTAAATTCACCTAGGGAAACATATCTGAGCTGATTAAATAGCATATTTATTGCTTCTGCAGTAAAATGCTTCATAACAGTTTGAGTGGTCATATGTGACACAAGTAATACTAATGCATTTTTTCTCCTTCTCCCTTTCTTTGTTGCATATCTTTATTTTAATATTTTTATTTCTACTTTGAAGTTTTATTTGTATCCATTTGTGTTAGCATCTTGTGCAGCATCTGCCATGGCTATGTCAGTGGCATGTGGCAGGTCCCCATCCAGCTATCAGATCCAGACTTCTCCTGCAAGCACTGTAACTAGCTTCTGGCCTACCTCCCAGTCAGGAGTAGTGGAAGAGACCTGCTGGCATCACCAGTGACCACTGACTTCTGGTAGTCAATGACTATAAGGGGGTGCTATTGTTCCCTGTGAGGGTACTTTTAAGTCACCTTGGCAGGAGCTGGTGGACCTTGTAGAGGAATTAGTGGAATGGTGGCATGAAGCTTTGCATTTGTTGCCTGGACTGGGTTCTCATGTGGTATCAAGAGTCACACTTCAGTCTGGCTTCTGCATTCAGCACCTTATATGTGGTTCAGTTGGGAATGTTGACTGGTGGTGACTGACCTCTCCCTTTGTGTAGCCCAGGCAGAGTGGAAAAAGGAGCAGGATACCCACCATATCTTCCTTCCTGGTGCTCTTCTTCCTTGTGTGTCATGTCCCTCTCCTGTTTGTTGCCACTCCTCCTGGTCACCAGTGTCCTCCCTCTATCTGTAGGTTTATCATTCTGCTCTCAACCCTAGCTACGTGTTAACCACTCCCATGTTTGTCTTTGTATTTTACGTTTGATTGGGTGTCCTTGTTTACACTCCTGTTCCATCCTTCCATGATATACCTTTCCTATACATCCTTTCCCATCTTTCCTTGTCTAAGAAAAAGAAAATAGCCGTGTATCCATCAAAAAATGTACCCTTCCTCCCCTCACATTCCAACTCTTACTTCTCCTGTCTCCATATTTTTGTGTCTCTGCTTGCTTTACTGCTATTCCTATTTTTCTTTACACCCACTTCCTCCCCAATTAAAATAATAATACATATGTAAGCATTACTCAAAACAATTTACTGTGGCTTCCAGCCATTCTCAGCTTTACTGTGCTGTGCATGTATGAGTACGTAGGTGAATACCTGCTAGTTGTTCGTCATTTCCCTTCTCAGAATTCCTGCCACAACTGCAGGAAACAATCCTCTCTCTCACCCACAGTCTCTTTCTCTCTCTCTTCACTGAGCCTTCTATATCTGTGAGACATTCTTTTTTAATTAGTAGCAGCCTGAGTCATGAAATTTCTGCAAGTTAGCTGATAATTACCTTTTAGCCATGTTGTACAGCTTGGCATCTCTGTGGTAGCCTCAACCCTATTGAGTTAGGCATGTTTCTGAATCCCTGGGTTATTTATCTGTATCTAAGTAAAGATGCATTTTCATTTTCAGCTAAAATGACAAGATTTATATGGATTATGGACTCCTGCTTATAATCTTTAATTGGCAAATTAAAACTTAAGAACCAATGTGAGTTTATCCAGGGGATATAGTGCCCCTAAGTGTAAATAATGCTATTAACCAAGTATTTACAGATGAAGTTTAGCCACCCAATGGTTTGAACATTGGGTCTAGGTGGTGACCACTGTTAATATGACACCCTAACTCCATATTCAAAATAGGAAGAAAGCTGCTGGTATCCCAACAGTATTGTTAAGTTTGGCCACTGAAACGGCTTTCACTAATTTGTTTTGGCATTTCTTTTTCTCTGTACTGAGGTTCATAAGTGGTTAGTGGGCTATTGACCCAAAGATCTTTATAAGCCTAGCCATGTGTACCCAATATAATGCTAGAGAAACACAATATAAAAGATATTGCCTAAACTCAAGATCTTAGTTAGCAACGACTACCCATAATTAGGAGGGTCATAGGTGAATTCCCCAGCAGGAATTTATGATTTTCCATCCAGTCATCCAGGCTATGCTACAGGGTCATAGAGGGGCTTTGTTTGATGTGAATTGGTAGCCTAATCCAGATGAGTGGCAACCTCTGAGAGACATATCTGTCTTTCCAGCAGGTACTATTTATTTCGCAGGCCAGGTTAATGTCTCTGGAGCGGGTGACCCTTGTCCCATTTGACTTGCGGCTGTGCAGCATTTCCATTAGGTTTGGATCCGAGAATGTTCTGTAGGCCAGGCACAAGTTTCCTATAAGTAGTCTGTATGTTACTGAGTACAGTGACAGTGACTTCAGTCTGTCAATTTATGACATGTGCTGGAGACCCAGAATTTTCTTGGTTAGAAATCTCTGAGGTCTCTCAAGTTGCTGTAGGTGTCTGGTAAGGTACATACCAAAGGGAGCATTGTACTCAATTATTGGCCTGATGAGGGTCAAATACAGCAGTATTATGACCCCTTTTGCTCATGAGGCAATGCCATTGCTAATGAGGTGTGTGACGTAGAATGCCTTCTTTACCATAGTAGATGGTGGTCATAATTTAGGCTACAGTCAACTTGCATTCCCAAGTGTCTCACTACTGAGTACTTAGGGTATTATTTATATGATAGTCTGCAGGGATATTATTTTTACTGAAGGGGATGATAATGCATTTTTAGCATAGAGTATGTGTCCACGGCTTTGGCACTAATCATAGGTTTGTGTAAGTCCTTCTGGAAATATATTGACATTGTTTGGGAATTCAGTGATTGCACCTAATTTGCAGTCATCAGCAGTCACAAACACTCTGTTTTGGCCTGAACCTCTGAGAAGTATATTCCAAACATTAGGGGGCACAGAAATGACCCCTGTGGAACACCATTGATGACAGGTCTGCTGGTTGAGGTAATGTCCCAAACTTTGATTGAGGTTGCTCTGTCAGTGAGCCAGTTAGAAACCTACCTGATGACATAAGGGTTGCTATTCAACTGGGAGAGTTTATCAATTATGTCCAAATGTGGGATTGTGTCAAAAGCCTTGGCTAAGTCAAGGTAGGCTGTATGCACAGATTTGCCTTCGTCTACGACTCTGGTGATGTTTTGGAAGAAGTCCACCAGGTTTAACAGGCATTACCTGCCTTTGACAAAACCAGTCTGTGTCGGATCAAGGGTTTGGAGATCACCTATATCCTTATTTATAAGGTTCATGATGATTCATTTTATGACCTTACAGATAAGGCTTGTTAAGATTATGGGTCTATATATCCCAGGGTCTGTTGCTGTACCACATTTATGAAGGGGGATGATGGCTACTGTTTTCCATTCAGCAGGGACAAAGCCAGAACCCAGGCTTGGTTGAAGAGAGTACCTAATGTAGTTGCTAACTCATGTTTTAGACCATTTAAAACACAACCTAGGATGCCATCCAGTCCCATAGAATCTGTGTTTTTAGCCTTGAAGAGAGCATTAATGACTTACACTTTCAAGATGAAAGGTGGGGGAGATATAGAGGGGAATGTTTTGTGTAATGTTTGGAGGGGAAAGTGAGCTGAAATTTTTGCCAAACCTGTCAGCTAATAAGGTAGCTATTTTTGCAGGATCAGTGTGTGTGATGCCATCCATAGCTAGTTCAGCACACATCTGTGTCCTACCTTTTAGGTTACGGATATTGCTGAAGAATGCCTTACGGTTATCCTTAGCTATGGTTGATAAATATTTTTGAAGTTGCCCTTAGAGAACTTTACAAGTTTTCTTATTTGTTTGTTCAAGCAGAGCAGGGTGTTCTTCCAATGCTAGGACCTCTCTTTTGTATTCTTAGACAGCAACTTCCTCCTCTTGTTGTATAACTTATTAATGCTAGATAACCACCAGGGAGGCTTCTTTTTTCTTGAGGGTCTTGTTTTGATCCTATCAGGTGCAGCTGTGTCAATACAGTTGCATAGGTGTTTGTGCAGGGCATTTGTTTATACCTTAGTATAACTGTCAATGCCATCTGTGGGAACAGGAGCTTGGAATAATTTATACCATAGCTTCGAAGGGTAGAATTAGCTTTGGTGATTTTTTAACCTGATTTCACCTAAGAGAGGTTCAGATGTTTTAGCTACTTCAAATTTGACTGACTTGTGATCAGATTTAATCAGTAAGGGTCCTGTATTTGTGGTGGTGTAACAGTCACCCATGTTGGTGAAGACCGGGTAGAGAATATCTGAGCACCTTGAGGGGTTGCATACTATTTTTTCCAGGGCATTAGTGTTGACAAAGTCCAGGAACCTTTGTGTGAGCATGTTGGTACTTGTATAAGTTTCCCAGTTAATGGAGGGATAGTTAAATTGCCCATGACTAGAGTATTTAGCTGTATTTTGTTTGACTCAAGTAGGTCCAGGTAAGCAACGTGGGTATCTTGGTTCATTGAGGGGGACTATAGCTAACAATGACTTGAAGGGGGGTGTTATCCACACTTAGCTGAACTTGGAGTAACTCCATGGAGTTTTCCTGTCTAATCAGTCTAGAGGTATATTTATCTTTGATGAAGATAGATACTCCTCCTCCTTTGGTTCTCACATTTTGTGGTCTGAAATTGTAGAAGGCATTGTAGCTGTGCAAGGTTGGAGTACTCTCTGTGGCACTAAACCAAGTTTATGTGATTCCACATATGTCAACATCCTCCAGGGAGAGGAGGGTTTCCAGAGAATGCAATTTCTGATTTAAACTCCTACCATTTTAGCAGCATAAACTTTAATTTATTTGTGAGTGATATATTCATGTCGGAAAGTTATTAAGACTTTGTCTAAAAAAAGGCACTATGGGGAGGCAATTACCTTAGGCAGTAACCAAAAGCCTAGAGGTGACAGGTGAAGACCATCTCTGAAAAATCAGTGTGGTCTATCAACCATGTCATCCCCGGCTGACAGGAACTGGATCCCCTTAGAATGACACCAGAAACTAAGCCAATTGTTGAAGTCAATCATTTTTATTATTGTGGTATCATCCTAGGTTAGGGTAGAATGCTGCTCAGGGCTAGGGGCATACCTGCCTGGGAGACACATTCATAGAGTTGAATCATGTTTCTCTTCATATAGTCCAGTGAGATGTGTCTCAAGTCATTCACATCAACATGAACTATGAGGGAGTTATAACGGTGCATGTTGTTGAGAGACTTGAGTGCATGTGTGATCTGATAGATCCTGGTACCCAATAGACTGCTGATTGTAACCTTCTTGTCCAACCTGGTGAGTGGGACATATGTGTGTCTCACAATGGAGTCACCTCCAACTAAAAAATTTGGATTAGATGTGCTTTGCCTTAGAGGCTTATTTGTGTGACACTGGTGCTTGTGTTTTTATGTATATTGAGTGTTATAGGTGCTTTATGTTTGTGTTTGGAAGGTCTCTGGTGTTTAGGTCTGCATATGATGGTTTATGTGTTGAGTGCATGGTTTGCATAGGAGGTGTAGTATGTGAGCTGACAACCTGTTCAGTGTTACTATTCTGTGTATGAGAGAGCAAGGATTCCAGATTCTTAGTGTAGATGCATCTCTCACAAATTGTACTTGGGTGATTTAGGAGTAGAGTTTTGTCATTGATATGAGCCAGCTGCTACACTGCCTCAGGATACCCATGTCAATCAGACTGGTATGAGAAATGGAGACAAACTAACCATTCATGATGCTAGGCTAAATCTTGTTTTCACAGTGGGGAGAGAAAATGGAGAGGTGTATAATTGCATGTTCTAAATGGGGTTTATACTAATGGTGTGCTCTATAAAGGGCTATAATAGTGGGGGGGTTTCTAAATGGTATGCAAGTATTGTAGATTTGGTGGTTTTGGGACTATTTAGGGGGCAAAAGCACAGCTGAGGTGCTCCCTGAGCAGCTAAATACAATTTAAGGACTTCTCATCTGGACCATTGGCAGCTATTAAGGGGAAATGTATCTACTGAAGTTTTTGGGTCTATAATCACCAATAGTCACCTCCACTGCTCAGTAGTGCTCGATGGTTCACGGAGGTGCACTATATAGAAACAGATGAATACAACAGAGCAGTGGCTGGTCACCTAACTCTGTGGAGCTGTGTTAAAACAGTAAGCAAACTGAAGTAAACAATTTAACCAATAAATAAGCTCAAAACTGAGCCCCTGTGCCAGCAATTCCTAACTGCACTCTCCTGTCACAGGGGTGCAGGGGGGTCCTTTCTAACAAAAGATAGCCTGGTTTAGTGCTCAGTTTAACAAACAGAACCAAACTCAGCTGGTCTGCATCAAGTCTATGCTACAGCAGACAAAAAGTGCAACAAATCAGAAGAACAGTTTTAATAAATCAGCAATACAGCAAAATACAGTTTAAAACTACAAAATATGGGGTCTATATTAGATCAGCGAACGCTTAAAAAAAGCAAATGCTGATTGATCGACCTTATGTAAGTCAAAGCTTACAATTTCGAACTGTCAGATCAGCGATTTTTTTTCCTACGGGAAAAAAATCGCTGATCCAAAACACATACACACAACACAAGCACACCAAACAAACAGAAATCCATACACATACACCTAAAATCTGACACCTAACCCTACACTAAACTATGCACACACCACTAACTATCCACTTACCTTAACCCAAACCCTAACCCTAAGGTCCGTCTATATTGCACACTCACCTCACCTGCTCCCTAACCCTAACTCACCTAAATCCGCCCTAACCCTCATGTCCACACAATCGCACACATACCTAACCCGAGCCGTAACCCTAACTCACCTAACCCACCCTAACACTCACATCCACACAATCGCACACTTACCTGAATCCAATCCATAACTTTTCACCACAGCACTGAAAATACTGAAGCAACAGAAACGGACAACCAAATTCTTTCCCTAGGAAAAAATTCAAGTTTCTATTGCTTCAGTATTTTTAACTTTCGCTAAAATAAGGTCGATCAATCAGCGTTCACTTGTTTAAGCATTTGCTGATCTGATATAGACCCAAAATATGGCATAAAATTGTACTTATGTTTAGCAGAATGCAATAAATTCTTTGTCTTGCACAAATGAATACCTACATAGGGGCTTATGAGTGTTTTGCTGATGCTAACCCCATTACTATATGTTCAAAACTTGGATGCCAAGATATTCATCTCCAGAGTGAAGCTTGACATCCATGTCAAAAGAACACAATATTAGGTTAGCAAATGGTGAACCACTCATAACTCTTTATATTGCATGGAGCTTTATCTGCTCCGTTTTCTACAAGTTACAGTAAAAACAAAAAAAAAAGAAAAAAATACAAAGTGTTTTACTGGCTTTCAAAGCCATAAAATACAGCAAGTGCATTTGGAAAGGTAGTTTAACACAGTTCCTTATATTTACACTCACTTTCCATGCTTCTCAACTATCCAGGTTTTCACAGAATCTCCAGATTTTTGCTTCATATGATGGGTGTTTTTCTCATGAAGTCTATTCATTGCTCATTGCACTACATATATTTTTAACAGACGTATGATAGTTAAAGAAAGATGGTTAGAATAAGTTAGCTGATATTTAATTCATTTTATTGACATCATTTAACCACAAGACGGCAGTACTGAATGAATATTGTTAAATAGTATTGTTTCTTTATTTTAAATAGATAATGGAAGGTATTTCTCACGTCTTTAAACTTGCTAAGGTATTTAATGTATGTAGTACTGGCTTTGAAATTTGAACTGCTGAAGTCTATTAACAAACGTGCATATTTATTAAAGTTGTAGTTGGATAGTAGTAGCTCCATTTTATCACGTTTGTGAATCAAGCCTTAGTTTCCTTTTTAAATCAAATTGCATTTTCATTGAAAAATACACTTATGTACAGTTTTACATATTTTCTTTTATTTTTCAAAAATGTATTTATATTTTTGCAACAGGAAGCATAGCTTAAATCCACTTCCCTCCCCCAGCCTTTCACTTTTCTAATACTACACTGTGTTACGTTATCACTTAAGTATAAGTATCCACCCCCACTTTGTCATCTTTTCACCTTCTTTCCTTTCTCTATTCTTTGATGTTTCTCCCCTTCTAATTTCCCTCCCCTGGACAGATTGTATATACTCTATATATTGAATATTATTGTACATACTGCATTTTGATCCAAGTATGTAACTTGCCTTAATTTTATTTATTTTATTTTGAATTTGTAACCAGCGTAGAGCACTGATCCCATTCGACCTATTTCAGTCTCAGTCTGGGGGAAAATACAATAGAAACATGACATCATATATAGAATGAAGGACAAAATGCAATATATACATACATTTACTATATACAAAGTGAATATCATACTCGGCTTGAAGGTAAAAAGGCAATAGATAAATGACATTATAGACTGAATTACTGAAAAAACACAATGTATACATGGATTAAACACAGACTGGAAATCAGAGCTGGCATGCTGAAAGAATCACAATTAAAAATAGAGTAAGAGAAAGGTACGTAGTGAGAAGAAGAGAATGAAAAGGTTAAGTTATTATGACCAGACATAGCAGTTGCATTTCTCTAGAGTCTTGAAATGTGTTTTTATTTCTGATTAGAAAATGGGGTAGAAGGAAGAAGGATGTTTAAGGAAAGAAGAGAGAGAGAGAGAGAGATTCCCACAGCTTGAGACCAAGGGCTGAGGAAGCATGATCTCTGCGGTGAAGCCTAGTTTGGGGGGTTTGGAGGAGAGGGCTTGAGTGGTTAAGGTTTCTAATATTGTATGTTGGTGCATCTCTGAATAGTCTGGAGGCTAGTGAGGGGAAAGTATAATTCTTGATAAGTTTAAATATTCAAGAGGCAAGTATGAAGTCAGCACATTGCTTCACAGGTAGACAGCTTGCTTTTTCAATGGTTTTGCAGTGGTGTTCAATTCTTGGGGAGAAACTGATAATTCTTAAAATGGTGTTTGAAATTTACTGAATGATGAATACTTTTCGTTTAGAAGCTGCAGCAATTAGAAGGAAACATATTCTAGCTGAGCCAGTAAGTTAACTTTACCTATGGCATTTCTACAGTTTCTGAATAGAAAAGTGGAGACCCTATTAGCCAGAATAGAAGATAGTTGATTGTTTTGTGTATGTAGTCAAGGTCTACTTGGGAATTTAGAAAGGGATCTAACTATATCCCTAGGTATTGAATGAAGTAACATTTTCAATGGTGTTATTAAAATGAACAATGATTTTAGAGGCCTAGAGATATGTGAGCTTTTGCCTAGTGCCAAAAAAGCATTGTTTTTCTTTTTTGCAGAGCTTAGTAGTAATTGTTATCACTGACATATTGAACAAGGGCATGAAAATCAGCCTGATGCTTGAGTTCAAGAGAAGAGACAGAGTAGCTGAAGTGAAGGAGGACTATGTCATCAGCACGAGATGAAGATGGGGTAAGGCAAAAGGAAGTTTTTTTTTAATGTAGATAAAATAGTGGAGAGGTGCTAGAATAGATCCTTGGGTGGCATCTTTCTGCAGAAGGACTGATGTAGAGGTTGATGAATTGAAATTCACTAAGAAGTGAGAGTTAATGAGGTAATTTTTGAACCAGGGCATTGTGTCATAACTAACGCCTAGTCCAGTGTGATGGTCTAGGAGAACTGAGAAATCAGCAAGATTAAAGGCTCTAGTGAGGTCAGTAAAATGGGTCCAGTAATTAAGACTTTGTCCATTCCAAGAAGACTCTTGTTGCTGAGTGTATGCATAGCTGTGAATGTACTGCATCCAGACCAAAACCCAGACAGCTTTTGAGAAAGAAGATAGTACTGGTGGATGTACTGAGTGATTTGGAAATAAAGCGATTTTTCCAGGATCTTTTTTAGGATAGGGAGAATAGAAATGGGCCAAACGTCTGATGGATTGAATGGACTGTGATTTTAGGGAAAGAGTTTAGAATGGCATTCTTCCAGATATTAGGCCTAATATTTACTGTTAATACACAGACTATAGATGTGTTTCAGTGGGAATATGATGTCATCTCTACAGTCATAAATAAACCAGGTTGTCAGTACCAGAAGGACTAACAAATTTAATCTGTTCAAGCAGAGGGTACATGACTTTGGGTGTGATAGTTTTGAAGTAGAAGGAAGGGATGTATGAAGGAGAGGTGGGACTGTCAGACGCAGTAGAATGGCTAAAGAATGGGCTGGGAATGTTTCTGAAATGAGAAAGGAAATCAGAGGAAAAAAGTTAAGATGATGTGGAATTCATGGAAGGAAGGCTCATTAGTCGTGTAAGATGGTTGACCTCTTTCCAGAATTTTTTTGGTGATTTTATTAATGAGAGTTGGTATGATATCATCAAATCTTACAGTTTAAATGCTTTTTATAGTTGCTCTTTTAGTCATAGTTGTATTTTTAGTTGTAGTGCTCATTTTTTCTTGCTTGTTCTGAAATGTGTTTCACACCCATTATTGTGCATGTGTTCATTTGAAAGTGTTAGTGTTGTAGTGCTGTTGCATTCTCACAGACTGAGCACAAAAGATGGCCCATTCGTGTAAGTGTTTATTTCAGTCAACAAATGAAAAAATAAAGAAATAAAAAGTTAAATATGTGCATACGTACTTTTTAAAACATTTTATACAACTTTGTAATAAAGCTTAGAGTTCACTTCTCATGCATTTTCCTTTTGAGGAACAGTAGCATCTGCCTCCTTCCTAGACTTAAATGAGATTTGTTTAGAAGCCCTCTGGAAATAAACTTTGAGGTTAACAAATTCATTTTAGTGTTTATGATGCCCAGGTTTTTGCCTACAAAGGTTATCATGCTTGATGGGCATGATATAGGAAATGAAATCCCAAACTCCACTTTAGATTCTTACTTTCTTGGCCACTAGCTATGAGTAGTATAGACATTTTAAGGGATTATGGCCTTTTATCACTATAAATTTCCCGCCATACATATGCATCTTGTGTTGCTGGACAGCTCACACTCTCCCAAGTACTCATTTTTTAACTTCTTCTTTTGAAAAACGTGATAAGTTCTACCACAGTCCATGTTTTCAAGCATTTACTTGGGCACTAAATTTCTGGCTGTAATCATAACTGGGGGGTCCACTCAAGATATCCTTAAACCCTTGAAATTCCTGCATACAAGCTGGTGTCCATATAATATTATCAAGCCTGTTCTATTGAGTAATGTCTGTAGTGTCATTGGTGCAGCAGGTAGCACAGTCACCTTTGGTGCACAAGATTGCTGGTTTTATTCTCACACCAGGTAGATCAATTGCAGACACTACAGTACAGCATAGATAGAGGGTGCTGTACTCCTGAATGTGTCACTCTTCAGATATGATGTTAAACTGAGGTCCCATCTGTATGAGTTGGTGATAGCTCAGTTGGATGTAAAAGATCCCACAGCAACTATGGAAAAGTGTATCAGAAGTTCCTTGATATCCTGGCCAAATTTCCCCTAGTAGTAACAACGCAACCTCTGGTGTCTCCTGAAAAGAGGCTACTAGTGTATTGGAATTAACCTTGTCAACAAAGAATAAATAAAAATAAAGTGTGGAGCAATCTACCTATAACACCCTACTGTTTTAAGGAATGCTCTCATATGATTTTTGTAACCAAAGTAGGCCATGTTTGGATGACCTCTAATTTGGCAGGCTCTAGACAACCTTTTCCATCACCCATCCAGTGAGAAACCATTACCATTCTTACTGATTTGTTTGTTTTAATAATTAAGAAAGATCTTTTTAATCTGCCTAGCAGCTCTCTCACATGCTGAAGCTGTTCCTGTCAGGATTCATTAAAAATGGCCGCATTTATTGCATTTGTTTACTGGGAAAGTCTGACTGGGCATGAAACATCCTTTCAGAGGAGGCCTGAGAAGAAAAGCACTAGATATAAAGATTTTACAATTAAGTACAACTGAGATGAAAAAAAAAAAACATGAAGATATAATGGAAGCACGGTATTTTCTTTTTTAATCAGTACTTAGTTTATAGCTCCTGCTAAGATACAGTCAATTAGACACAGAAAAGTTGTTGAGGCATTTTATGTCCTAAAAGGTGCTTTAGTGAATTTGTCCAACCGAAATGAGGTAATAAATGTTGCCTTCCCCGTTAGTGTAGCTATGCAGAATACCTGTAAGTAACCATTGATAAGGTTAACAGTGGTCAGATACTTTACCCCACCAAGCTGCTCTAAAGCCTCTTCCATCAAGGGCATAGAGTGAGCCTCTGATTCTCTCTTCTACAGAGTAATGGATTTATGAATTGCTCTGAGATCTAACAATACCTGCAGTTATAGCCATGTAATTTGCCTGACTTCCTTGGACAACCATAAATAAACTTATTTGACTGGTACATCTGTTTGTATGTTTTCATCGTGTTCTGCAAACTGAGTACACTCTGTCTTAACAGTGAACATGTTCCCAGACTCATGTAACATTATTCAAATTTGTTGAAACTGTGTAGAGCAGAGGTTCTGTGGCAATACTACTTAAGTTCACATACAGATGTCTCAGCTTGACTCACATTGATTCTCTTGTGACCCATTCACTGGTAGATTATAATAATGATTTTAGTGGCCATCTGGGGCACGTAGCACTAAGGGAGCCATGGCTGGTCACCCACTATGCTATTTTATCTAAAGCTGTTGTTATGTTCAATGCACTGCTAACTCATTTTCATTAGCCTGTGTGCTGAACAAATGAGTCACTTCTTTTGTTCAATGCTTAAGGGGGAAGTGCATTTAAATGTCTCCTTAGACATTCCTACTTGCCTCACTACTATCTATATTCATGCAGCTTATAATCTAACTTTACAGGGCTAGTGTGCATTTGTTTGACATGTATGTTGGATAATCATTGTGTGAAACCAAACTGAAACTGTCAATGATTTTGCAAAATGGTCCTCAAAAATTATGTTTTTTTCCCTAGTAAATTGCTGTGGATTGCAATCATTAAATAATGACAAGAACTTCAAAGAACAGAAAGACACTGCAACCAAGTAACTCTGGAAAAACAAAGTCAGCTTAAACCCAGCAGCAAATTATGAGACTCCACAAGTTGTTTTTAGCGCTTTCATTCACTTTAATCTTCTGTGAACTTCCTCAGAAACAACTTCACCATCCATACACCTGTTTAAGTACTATTCAATCACAATTAATTTACATACATAATTGATGGCAATGAATAAAATTTAAAGACATAACATAAAAAATTACTGAAAACTATATATAGTACATATGAACTCTTAAAACATCCTAAATAAATACTTCTCAAGTATATGTTTAACACTAATATAACTATATCATTTGAATATATATCACAATAAAAATTATGAATTCATTTCCAGGAAACATCTCATATTTATAGTTTCATTGAGACCTGGAAATTTGTCAGCTCCTAAAAATATTTGCCAAAAGGACTCTTTACATTCTAATAAAAGTTTGAAATTACCACCAAATGTTACACTATTTACACTATCTAGAACAGCAAATGTAAACTTTTTAAATTCATTACAAATGATAGAATGCCTTGCTAATGCATTATTTGTGTCTTTTTCTTTATAGCCAAAATGTGTTCACTAATTCTGACTTTCAAGGCTCTTGTGGTCATTCCCACATAATAACTTGGACATGTTTGGTACTGAGCAAAATAAACAACCATAGTACTGTGACATGTAAAATACTGTTTTGACCAATGTGTTGTTAAGTAAATGCTTAAAGTGTACAAAAGATGAATTAGTGATGTATCTACACTGTTTACAACAGTGGCAAGAAAAGGTGCCTTTAGTTTGTATGACACCTGTTCTATTTGTAGTACATCTGTTTTCCTTTTCTCAAGTATACTTTTAGATTAACTACTTTTTGAAAGTGAACATTGGTTTAATGCCTAAAATGTTAAGCTAAATCTTGGTTACCAAGATAATCTTCCAGTTATTTACAATAATGTCTTTAATAAGCCACATCTCATTAGAAATGGGTAGCAAAAAGGAACCACTAAATTCCTTATTGTTCTTAGTTGTTACTTCTGTGACCAGTGACCCTACTGTTAAAATAGGCCTTGCTGTGGTCTCACGAAGAAATGTTACTTCTCTTTCTATTGTTTTTAACCATGCCAACTTATAACCTCTATTGACAAAAAATCCCCTTAGATTATTTGTTTCACTCAAAAAAATCTCATTGTCAGATGTCAACCTGCTTAGACGAATGTATTGACCCTTTACAACCCCTTTCTTCATGTGATAAGGGTGTATACTGTTTTTGTGCAAATACTGATTTGCAAATGTAGGTTTTCTATATATGGAACCAAGATTTAGCGAACATTTTAGGCATTAAACCAATGTTCACTTTCAAAAAAGTAGTTAATCTAAAAAGTATACTTGAGAAAAAGGAAAACAGATGTACTACAAATAGAACGGGTGTCATACAAACTAAAGGCACCTTTTCTTGCCACTGTTGTAAACAGTGTAGATACATCACTAATTCATCTTTTGTACACTTTAAGCATTCTGAACAACACATTGGTCAAAACAGTATTTTACATGTCACAGTACTATGGTTGTTTATTTTGCTCAGTGCCAAACATGTCCAAGTTATTATGTGGGAATGACCACAAGAGCCTTGAAAGTCAGAATTAGTGAACACGTTTTGGCTATAAAGAAAAAGACACAAATAATGCATTAGCAAGGCATTCTATCATTTGTAATGAATTTAAAAGTTTACATTTGCTGTTCTAGATAGTGTAAATAGTGTAACATTTGGTGGTAATTTCAAACTTTTATTAGAATGTAAAGAGTCCTTTTGGCAAATATTTTTAGAGCTGACAAATTTCCAGGTCTCAATGAAACTATAAATATGAGATGTTTCCTGGAAATGAATTCATAATTTTATTGTGATATCATATATTCAAATGATATAGTTATATTAGTGTTAAACATATACTTGAGAAGTATTTATTTAGGATGTTTTAAGAGTTCATATGTACTATATATAGTTTTCAGTAATTTTTTATGTTATGTCTTTAAATTTTATTCATTGCCATCAATTATGTATGTAAATTAATTGTGATTGAATAGTACTTAAACAGGTGTATGGATGGTGAAGTTGTTTCTGAGGAAGTTCACAGAAGATTAAAGTGAATGAAAGCGCTAAAAACAACTTGTGGAGTCTCATAATTTGCTGCTGGGTTTAAGCTGACTTCGTTTTTCCAGAAATAATGACAAGAACTTGAGTTTCAGAATTCATAGCCTAAAGAAAAATGTGTGTTAATGTAAACATTGTTATTGCACCAACTTCCTGAATACTTAAGACCAATATTTAAAATCTGTCTCTGATTTTGGACTATTACTCCTCAGTATTGTTTGGCTTTGTCCTTGATTCTTTTGCTAAGTGGTTGAGAGGTATAATTTTTATAATGATCAAATGAATTGTATCCAAGAAATGTCTGTGACTGCTCACTGAGGGTGGTGGCAGTTGGTGGATGAAAGCAATTTATCTTCTTATTGTTTCTCCAGTTAACCATCTGCCTTTGCAGGACAATTTGCGTTCATGTAAGATAAGTTGGGATACTTGTAGGCTGGCTACACATCACATAGCTCTGAGCTGTTCCTGAGTTTGTTGAATGCTCCTGATTTTGCCTCATAGTTTGGTTTGTTCCAAACCTGTGGTTTTATAGCACATTGTTGATAAACATATTGACAAATGTAAGTTTGTACAACTTTTATATACTGTATGTTTCCTTATGCACATAAAGATTACTATGTTACGTAGGTATATTCTCAGTCATGTACATGCTTCTAGTCCTCACCTTATACAGGTATAATGTCAGTTTCTCTGAGATGGTATTAGTAAATACACAGTGGCCAGGAGCTCACCTCTTATTTTGACGTGGGCTCAGTTCATATGTGCTGTACATTGTCAGTCACAAAATAATTTATTAGCCACCATGATGCATCCTGTAATAGTGTTAAAAAATGTCCATGAGCACAATACCAAGGATCACCAATATCATGCATGTGATTACATGGTTTTGTGTATGACATTTAAACTCATGAATGTAATAAACTCTTTATGACTGCTACCCAGAAGCAGGAAAATATCAAGTGAAATGTAGATGAGATATCAATAGTGAGCAGCATGAGCTTGAATCATGCTACAAAATATAAAAAGAAACAGATATACGCTAATAAACACATATGGCAATGAATTACTTATTATGTAATATAATTGTCATGCATCTTTATGTAACATACATATTAGGAAATCTCTTCTATCTTCTATATAATTTATGTTCAACTTTATTGCTTGCTTTATATTTGCTTATTTTCTTCTTACTGTATCCACAAATCATACTACTGTGTGATTATCTTACCCCTTATTCACTAATTTTCCTTGCAGGAATATGTTATTTATGCACGGAAATGATCATTGAAGGGCAGCATGGCAGTGCGTCATGCATAGTAATGAAGGCGTGCTGCCACTGCTCCTAAATGGACACGGAGCATGGACAAGTGCAGGGGGTGTGTCTGAAAGCAGAGCTCTCACAATACACATGCCCCTGCACTCAGGAAGTGCCGCTTGGCAATTACAATGAGCGAGAATGCTCATAGGAGGCTGCATACCTCCCGACTGTACAAATCATTGCAGAATGTTCAGATTTCTCACCAATAGACCAGCCCATTTGTCCTGGCAAATCACTGGGATGATCTCAGGATTGAAGTCTGTAAATAATGGCATACATTTCAGTGTCAGACTTCAAATCCATCAGAAAATGTATATTAACACAAATCCTTTTACTCTAGCAACTGTCCCAAGTGTAAAAGAGCAATAATGAAAATATGTCCGTAGTTGTACCACAAGTTGTCAAGCTTTGTCCAGCTAGTTTGCCTGAAGAGGTTGAGAGATATGGGGGGTTGCTAGGATGTCTGCTAAATGTGCAGATGCACACAGGAATCCACAGCAGAAAGTGAAACCTGTCCTTTCCTAGAGAAAATAGCAATAGAGAATTTTTTTTATCAACCAGATTAAATTTAACCGTAGATGTGCAGGTTTGCCCATTGCTTAGCTACTCATACTGTAGCTTAAATAGTACAAGAAGATAAATAGCAAGATACATGCAATTGAAGCAGTACTGCAATAGTGTAGTGATCAGACCGTTCATTTTGCGAGCAGTCATTCCTGGTTCGATTTTCACTATAGTAAATTCCATTTTCCATGTGAAATCACTTTATGAACATTTCTTTGCTGTATAGCCTACTAAATAACATATATTTGTGAACTGGAGTACTGCATTAAGTGCAGCTGTGAGGTGTCATAATAATTTGGTAAAAACCACAGATAAACACAAGTGCCCATTACAGTATACATACACATGAATCAGGGATATGAAATGAAGGTATAATGTGTAATGAATGATAAATCCAGAGTGTCCAAATCTACCACTTTCCCAAGAGCCATGTTTCATTTCTGTCTAAATTAGTGTGGGGGTAAGTGGGAGCAAGCAGTTTTAAGCAGTAGTAAGCGTGTTTAAGCCCATTTGCATGGGGGTAAGCAATGCACACACAGGTTAAGCAATTTTGAAGCTAACTCCCTGTAAGCATATTTAACTGGAAGTTAGCATTGCTTACCATCATGCAAAACCGCACAAACCTGCTTGCAACTGCTCAAAACTGCCTTAACCACTCCGCATCCAACAGCCCTTGTTTTGCCCAGCAACAAAATAAACAACCTTGCAGATCTTGAACCCAGGACCCTGTAAACTATAGTCACAGCAGTTAACCAATAAGCCATGACAGCTGTGAACACAGTTGTTGTTTTTTCCAATATCTCTTAGTACACATACTGAATAGTACTGAAAAATTGCTGTGACTTCTACAGTTATGTAGTACTTGTTAGAGATATTACTGTTGAATCATGTAAGTTATCATATCTAAACATATATATATATATATATATATATATATATATATATATATATATATATATCAGATAAATATGGTATGATACATCAGGGAAGGTATACACAACAGTAATGTTTGCACATAAGGATATGGAAATATATATTATATACATATGCAGATATATGTGTACATGTAAATACACACACACACACACACACACACACATATATATATATATATATATATATATATATATATATATATATTCATATATATGTATTTATATACATCGGTATATTGCATTATATATATGACCATATAGAGATCTCTTTGTGTATATATATATATATATATATATATATATATATATATATATATATATATATATACATGTAGATATCTATAAATGCGTGTGTATATATATATATATACATATATGTAGATATCTATAAATATATGTAGACATATATATATATATATATATATATGTGTGTGTGTGTGTGTGTGTATGTATATGTATATATATATATATATATATATATATATATATATAGATATATATTCATAGGTTCATAGGTTGGTACTAGGCTATCAGCCCTAGGGCCTATACAAGCCTAGCCATAACAATTCCTGGCTATTTCTTCCCACATTATTTACTTTCCTGGACCCCTGTCTAGCAGGGCGACTGACGTGATCCCTGGGGTGAATTTCCTTTCTCCCATCCAATCGTCAAGGTTCCTCTTGAAGAGGTCCAAAGAGGCACTCTGCTTGACATGTATGGGCAATCTATTCCAGAGTCTGGGGAGTCTCTGGGTCAGGAACCTATCCCTCCAGCATGTTTTGTTTATTGTGATGACAAGG
>NC_056726.1:1414198293-1414375793 GCF_019279795.1 Protopterus annectens
AGTACATCACACTATAGCATTACGCAGTTAAAGCACGTGACATGGAGCTTGCTGGGCTACTTTTTCCCCAAAGGTATATTTCAAGGTGAATGGCATCAGCAGACTTAATTGCCATGTATGAGATTAGAACTCCTACCAAACAGCATTACACAGTTATAACAGGTGCCATGGAGCTTACTGGGCTACTCCTTCCCCAAAGGTGTATTTCAAAGTGAATGACATCAGCAGGCTTGCCAAGAAAGGGCAATGTAAAGTGTAGTTCATAGGTTCATAACTTGGTACTAGGCTATTGGCCCTAGGGCCTATACAAGCCTAGCCAAGACAATTCCCTAGCTATTTTTCCCACAATATTTACTTCCCTGGACCCCTGTCTAGCAGGGTGACTGATGTGATCCCTGGGGTGAATTCCCTATCTCCCATCCAATTGTCAAGGTTCCTTTTGAAGAGAACCAAAGAGGCACTCTGCTTGACATGTATGGGTAGTCTAGTCCAGAGTCTGGGGAATCTCTGGGTCAGACACCCATCCCTCCAGCTGTTTTTTTCATTGTGATGGCAAGGTTTGGATCCCTGGAGCATGTGGCTTTGAGGAATTGGGATTTCTTTAAGTGTAGCATGTCCAACAGCTCTAGGTTTGACATGGCATTGTATGTTAAGCAGAGATTGCCTCTGAGTAGATGATATGTGACAGAGTATAGCTGGATGATTTTCAGACAGTCAGCATAGTCCATCTGCTTTAGGCCTGTGATTCTTTTAGTGAGGTATTACTGCAGCCTTTCTAGTTATTGCTGATATCTTGATAGGTACATACCAAATGGAGCATTGTATTCTGTACTGGGTCTACTGAAAGATGACTACAGTGGGACAATGACCTCCCTTTTTCTGGATGAAAAGCCTTTAGGGATGAGGTGTGCCACATAGGCAGATTTCTTGACTGTTGTGGTTATGTGGTTATCTAAGGTGAGACCATTGGCAACCTGTGTCCCTAAGTCTCTTATCACACTTTTAGTGTTTAGTGTACTGCCACCTATGTGGTATTTCACGGGTACATGCTCCTTCATTAAGGGGATAACTATACATTTCTTGGCATTGAGCTTGAGCCCATGGCTCTGGCACCAAGCATCATTTTCTGTAAGGCTCTACTGTAGAATATCCACATCATTTGGGGATTCATTATTGGCTCCCAGTCTGCAGTCATCTGTGACCTTTGTTAGCCAAACTCCCTTAGTGTTGGTGTATACATCAAAGCAGTAGATGCCAAAAAGAGCGGTCCCAGAACTGAACCCTGAGGTACTCCAAATGTCACTTGTCTGGGGCTGGAATTGGAGTTGCCTGCTTTGGGTCTATAATATAAGATCTTCATTTGAAAACATTGAAAAACATATGGTCGACACCATATGGTCGATGTCTTCAAACATCGACCTTATAAAAAGACAAAAAAAAAGATAAAAGTACCCTAACAGGTTTAAGCAGGGGGGCAAGCCCCCTGCACCCCACTCCCCCAACTACTTAAATATACCAACTCCAAGACCGCACTACATTGCAGAAAATGGAAATCTCCCCTTATGGAGATTTCCGTTTACATGCTTGAGATTCTGAGTGTTAGATATTCTCATGTCAACAATGTCAGATTCGACATTGTCGACTTTCAAGAATATAATATAGACTCCCTACTTTTACACTGTGGGTTCTGTCAGTATGGCAGTTGGCAATCCATTGAGTGACATAGGGATTAATGGCCAACTTAGTACGTTTATCTATGATTCCAGACTGGGGGATGGTGTCAAAGGCCTTAGCGAGGTCCGGATAGGCTGTGTGAACTGCCTTACCCTCATCCACAGTTCTAGAGACTGATTTGAAGATGTCAATCAGGTTCAGGAGACATGATCAGCCCTTCACAAACCCAACCTGGGTGGGGTCCAGTGTTAGCAGGTTGCCAATGTCTTTGTTGACAAGTTCCATGATAATACATTCCATGGCCTAGTGAGGTGCCATTTCATTTTGTAGTTCATGTAGTACACAAACCAGGATGTTGTCTGGTCCCATAGATGCTGTTTTCTTAGCTCTGGAGAGTGTGGTTTTTACCTGTGTGGCCGTTATTAGCAGAATCTGGCAATCTTTCGATACTGAGATGGGTCCTTTAGAGGGTGAGAGGGAAGTGAAGTTGGCACTGAATCAAACTACCAGGATATTGGCAATATCCTTGGTATCAGTATATTTAATGCCATTCTGTTGTAGCTCAGTGCAGATCTAAGCATTGCCATTTAGATTCCTGACATAGCTGTGGAATGGCTTGCAGTTGTCTTTGGAATCTTTGGCTTTATTATGTTCATAACTAGCTTTGGAGGATTTTATGAGGGATCTCAGCTTCTTACTGAGGCTGGTAATGGACTTTTTTGCATCCTGGGTATTTCCTCTTTTCTGCAACAGTTCCTTCCATTTGTTGTAAAGTTTGTTTATGGCAGGGGACCACCACATTGGATTCCTTTTCTTGGAGGGGAGTGTTTTGGTTCTATTTGGGATGGCACGATTTATGCACAAGTATATGTGCTCATACAGTGCCTTAGTGTAGGATTCAGCAGTCGACCTTTCAGTTCCCATCTGCATGGGTGTCATGAAGTTTGTCACGTCTGACATGTGTAGCATGAAGTTGGCTTTGGAGACGTTTTTTACAGAGGTTTCCTTACTGGGGTGTGGGGGAGGGATGTGGATGTTAAGGGTGACTAGCTTATTGGCAGACCTGACCACACATGTGTTGACCATAGGTGTGGAGCATCAATTTCCCATGTTGGTAATGACCAGGCCTAGGATATTGGAGCCCCTGGTGGGACTATGGGTTACTTGATCCAGGGCATTGGGAATTATGACTTGCAAGAACCATTGGGAACAGGTGTTAGTACACAAGTAATTTTGCCAGTTAATGGCAGGGTAGTTGAAACCATCCAGTATTAGGGTGTATGGCTGTATCTTAATATTTTCCAGTATGTTTAGAAAGGTGTAGTGGGAATCTTGGGGCATGGTGGGGGATCTGTAGCAAGTTATACAATTTGGATTGCAGTCTTACCTAGTGTTAGTTGCACTGGGAGAATTTCAGACACATTGTGTTGGGCAAATAGCCTGGTGGTGTGAATATCTTTGGTGAATATGGACAATCCTCCACCTTTAGTATTTTGGTCCTTGTCTGGTGGCTGACAGGTGTGGTACGACCTGTACCTGGTACTGCAGGGTTGCTCTCTGGAGCCTTGGGTCAGGTCTCTTTTACTGCACAGATATCAATGTTCTCCATTTTTAGGAGTGCCTAGTGACTGTGAATGGCTACAAAAGCATTGATCCCTACACACACACACAGAGTTTCACAGTTGCCATGTATGGGATTAGGACTCCTACCTAATTAGTATGTCACACTACAGCATTACACAGTTATAGGATGTGCCACAGAGCTTACTGGGCTACTTCTTCCCCAAAGGTGTATTTCAAAGTGAATAACATCATCAGCCCTGCCAAAGTAGGGCAATGGAAATTGTAGTGACCATGAATGGCCTCCAAAGCATTGATCCCTACATAGACAAACACACACACACACACACACACACACACACACACACACACACACACACACACACACACACACACACACACACACATACACACACACACACAGTTGCCATGTCTGGTATTAGAACTCCTACCTAACTAGTACATCACACTACAGCATTACACATTTATAATACATGCCATGGAGCTTACTGGGCTATTTCTTCCCCAAAGGTGTATTTTATGGTGAATGATATCAGCAGGCTTGCCAAAGTAGGGCAATTGGGAGTGCAGTGTGTGTGCATGGGCCATAAATCATTCATCTGGAAGCAGACACAACACTCAAGCACACATAGGTTTAAATTTAACAGGTACGTGTATACAGCTGCTAGATGAATAATGACTTGTACATTCATGTTACACAGTTATCACAAGCACCACAGACACTATAGTGCTGAGGGATACCAGAGGCAAATGTCTACAGTGATTGACATTTGCACATCATGTGGTTTTAGCCAGTTGGATGTGTGCTGGGTGAGACAGGCCTCATGATGGGAGGCTCTTTGTCACTGTCTGTCACTGTCTTCCACATATCCATGTATGTGCAAGTTTGGCCTATTATAGTGTGTTGTCCTTGGATATATGTGTGTATTCCTATCCAATGTGTTTGCAAAGCATGACTGGTGTGCAATGTGGAGTGTGTGTGCACAAACATCTGTGACTGTCAGATATGTATTGTCCACTGTTGTTGCCAGACATGGTCTTCATTTTTAAGTGTGGGAGCATGCCCAGTATGACCATCTGTACTGAATATGTGAATCCATTCCAGGTAGGCTGTACTCAACTGCAGGCATTTGTGTTCTTCACCTACAGCTAGCAACCTGTTTCTGTGGGATATATGTAGATCAGTTGACAATATGGGGTCAAAATGGACAAAGGATAGTAGGTTACTGTAGGTAATTGTATATGTGCTGCTTCTGCTACATAGTTTTGGTGTTAGCAGAGATATTTAGACATATGTACTGTTTTACACTATGATGTTTTATGTCATCAACTACTGTCAGGTATACATATTTGCTTGCAGTAATTTTCTGGGGAACACAGGGTGTCCAGTATTGTGGTCTGCAGACTACATATTCTTGCACAATCATACCATTCTGGAGGGGAAGCTGCAGACACTTGCTGATAGGTTTGTGTAAATTGTTCAGCACCTTGGTACAGTGGTGGCTGAGTATCTCATGCTTGTACATTCATTGATGTGACAGTATGGCCATATCCTGCTGTGGCCATATCTCACAGCTGTACAGATTCACATAGGTTACCCATGTTGGACAGGTTGGATCAGTTTATAATATATCTCAATCAGAGTAGCAACTATTTAAAATTCACTTCGTATAGCAATGATTTTGGTGTACTGTTCTTAGACACATGTGCTTCTAAAATGGGATCTGGGTTTAAGTCAATAATTTATAGAAAAAATACCTTTTCCAACAGCTATTTAGAATTTTCCAGTTATCATCCCAGGAACAGGTTTATCAACATTTATAAAGGACAGATCATACGTGCCATCCGAATGTCTTCTGTATACAAAGACATGATAGAGGAAGTGGCACATATCACGACTATGTTCCAGGAAAGAGGGTATGATGACAAGATGATGGCTAGGCTTAGTCAGCAAACTATTCAAGGATGGACATTTTGAACATAAACCATTGTTGGGTTTATATTATGCATCAGGGCTGACTGATGATCCACCAGTACATTCCTTAGAAGATAGTCCATCATATGGGAAATATTGTGTGTTGGAATATGGACCATATATAGGTAAAGTTAAGAATATCTTGACTACCAATTGGAATATTATTGCTATTGGTGAGGAATTAGTTAATATTTTAGGGACTGGACCCAGATTTATGTATAAGATGGGATACAACATAAAGAAATATTTAGAGAAAAGGAATCTAAAACCAATATCTTATGACTCTTATACTAAAAATTTGGTAGTTATAAACAGTGCAGTCACATTCTTCAGGAAAAAAGTATAACATTGTAAAATATTAATAGTACAAAAATAATATTCAAACAAGGTAATTGTTGCACTAAGATGATTGTATATATGGCTAAATATATGGCATGCTCAGGATTTTATATAGGAAAAACTGAGAGGAAATTTAATAAATGGATATATTCTCATTTATATAGTATCAGGACAAAAGATGAAAAGGACGCTCTTTTTAGACATATTAAAAAATGTGGAGACAGGCACTATTTCTAGTTTGCCATTATTGACACTGTTCAATTTGACATGGGGGAGGGGGACTTCACGGGCCTGTTATCATACAAAGAGTATTGGTGGCAGGTTTTATTGGATGCTTAAACCCCAACAGGACTCAATGATGTTATTTCTTTTAAATCTTTGCTAGCTATGGGTTGAATTTGGGTTTAGTGGCATGTGCAACAGTTAATTTGTGATTATAAGACACAAACAGGCATATCAAATTTTATATTCATTTATATTTATATTCACATATATTCACATCATATTGATGGTATAATTTTATTACAATATTTTTATAGACAGGTAGATTTAGGACAAGATATATATATTTTGGTCATTGTATATTGTATTAGATTTTTATAGTTTTTATAGGACAGTTTGGACGGACATATAATAATTTGTTCTGTATTACCCAGCCATTACACATATAAATATTTCACACTAAAATATTTTTAAGGTTTAGATTTATATTTTATAATATATATTATACATTGTATTTGTTCACATTGTGATTAGCATAGATAGGATTTTTATAATAATAGGTTTTGCACTAAGTGTATTTTTAGGTGTCATATACCTTTAATATGAAGCATTGTGTATTTTGAATTTTGGCGCCAAATAGTTTATTTAACTGCTGAGAGGTTTGTTTCAATTTGTTCTGAAGAAGCTTGCCATTTAGCAAGTGAAAGCGCTTAACCTTTTGGACTATCCTGTGTTTCGTTTAATAAAATTACAGTTTGGCTGAGGATACCGTTGGTTTTTGAAGACATTTCTTTCATTTGTTTCATCTGTTCCACTGGCTTTCAAAAAAGTTTATTTAACTGCTGAGAGTTTGGCTGTGGATATCGCTGGTTTTTGAAGGCATTTGTTTCATTTGTTCCACTGGCTTTCGTACACACTTTTCAGCTGCTGAATTGCCGTTTTTTTGGTGAGTTTCATCTCAAGACACTGGGACTGTCAACGTTCTATGTTTTATTTTGTTCAGTAGTTGCTTGGAACGTTGTTTGTGCTGGTTCGTTCAGGTTTTGCCCATGGTGTCTGATCGAGATGACAATCCAGGCACTCCCCCCAGTATGCAAAGTGGTGATTTGGCTCGAGTTCAGGCAGAGCTAACAGAGTTGCGGGGAGAAGTAAGCCGACTTTCTGACTTGTTAACTAGATTTGGCAATATTGTCACAGCCAGTGGTAACACTAACAAAGGTTTCAACAATGATGCACCAGTTTCTGTAGCTCTTGAAGTTGAAACCAATGGTGCAACACATTATAGGGATTTGAGGATGTCCAACAACAGTTTGGACAATTTTAACAATTCTAATAGTACCACACATTCACCAGGTACACCAAACGGCCAGGGGAATGGTAATAACTGTTCGGAATTGATAGATTTACCAGCTACTTCTCATTCAATCAATAAAAAGAACAGTACCAAGCTGGGTATTTCGGACTTCACCTTTGACTGGTCCTTTGTGGACCTGGATTTGGAAGCAAAGCATGTGGGTACTAAATCAAAGAAGGTGATGTCCCAAAAGACCTATATACATCAAGAACCAAGTGTTGGTAATGAAAAAAGGACTGGGACTGTTGTGGAGTCCGCTAATATGACTACCAGAGAAGGTGGTCATTCCAACCACCTTTTAAAAACATTTTTGGACAAAAACTGTGTATTTGACAACAATAACCCAGTAGTAGACAATGTTAATTCTTTGGTTCCTAAAGAAACATTAAAGGACATTATATATGGCCTGGGTAAGAAATTGAACAATATTAACAATATCAAATTAGACAATGCATATTTTAACAAATGTACGGAACATAATATAGTCCCTATGGGACTTAGATTTTTTTAAATGCCCTATGGGAATTGATTTGACTGACAACACTATACAACAGTTTAACACATTTTTTTGATCAATGTAATTTTAAATATATGCAGATGTTAATTAAATATAATGATGAGAAATTAGTGAGACTTATGCAGGAAGTGGAGGAATTGAATGAGATTATTAGGAATGATTTATTCTTCCCACAATGGGAAAAACTGTATGTTAAACAGTTTAATATAGCTGATAATGCTACCAAACAAATATATTTTCACAAAAATAAGAAGTTTTGTAGAGATAAGGAACAATATAAGAAAGAAAGGGCATATATATGGGACAAATATAAAGTGGATTATAAATATTCTAAAAAAGTTTCAAGTGAAGAATTTGACAATGTTCATTATTCATATGGGCATCAAAGCAACAATCAAGACTATAATTTTTTTCACATAGAGAACAGGAGAAGACAAATAGACTGGAAATGGGGAGGGAATTGGAGAAGACAACAACAGGAATATTAGGTACAGTAGTGGAATGTCAAGTACAAGAGAATTTAAGTAAACAAGGGCCAATGGTCACACAGAAGAACAACAAGGATCTGTCTAATAACAATAAAGCAAAGATTACACAGGAAGGTGTAGTATACAATTATAAGAATTTTAAGATTTACAACTACACTGAGTACCCATTACAAACGGTACACTTTGATTTGTTTTCTAAAGGGATGAAATTCATCCCCACTACTAAATTTAGACTTGTTGACTGCATCAGTGAAATAAAAAGATATATAAGAAAACTTAATTTAAGTGTCATGTTCAAAGATTCTATAAAGGATTCTAGTAAGCAAGACTACAAGTGCAAAGGGTTAAAAAAGAAGAGCACGTATGTGCCCCCTATGCATCCGATTATTTCAATTTATGACAAATCCGTAACACAACAAGTATATAGACTACAAAATCACCTTGGTGGTAAAAAGATTAATTATAATTTATTGTTGGAAGAACAAAAAGTCCTTACTGACTTAAGAAATGATGCAGCATTAGAATAATGAAACCCGACAAAGGGGGTGGTATTGTCTTTATTGACAGTATGGTATATTCCTCAAAAATATATGATTTATTACACGTCGGGAAATTATGAAATTGTATCTTTGAATGAGATTAATATTGCTTACAATAGGATTGACTTACATATAGAAGAATTCCTGTTAGATAACAGAATCACTATAGACACTTATAATTTTATAAAAGTGGAACATCCCAAGTTAGCTTCTATAATGGGAATCCCTAAAGTCCGTAAAGATACAATAGACCCCCCATTTAGACCTATTATTTTGGGTAGCTATTCCAAAACCTTCCCTATGGGTTCAGTTATTGACTTTCACTTGAAAAATATTTACAACAAAATTCCACATATGATGAAAGATTCATGGGAATTTTTGAAGAAATATCCTACATATTTGAGAAGTAATAATTTGTTATTTGTAACCATAGATGTTGTAGACCTTTTCTCTTGTATCCCTAAAAATGATGGATTAGAGGCATTTGCTAACAGCATACATAAATATGCAGACCTTAAATGGGACAAAGCATGTTTATTAATGGACATGATGTCTATTGTCCTTGAACATAATTACATTCAATTCGAGGGTGAATTCTTTAGACAAACTAGGGGCGTTGCTATTGGAGCAGCATGTGCTCCCATCTTCGCTAACCTGGTTATGTTAGACTGAGAAGATTCTAAGGTGTTTAAGAGCCAGTTTATGCAATATATTAAATATTATTCACGTTGTTTAGATGATATATATATATATATATATATATATATATATATATATATATATAGCTCAATCAGGGTAGCAACTATTTAAAATTCACTTCGTATAGCAATGATTTTGGTGTACCCTACTTAGACACATGTGTTTCTAAAATGGGATCTGGGTTTAAGTCAAGAATTTATAGAAAAAATACCTTTTCCAACAGCTATTTAGAATTTTCCAGTTATCATCCCAGGAACAGGTTTATCAACATTTATAAAGGACAGATCATACGTGCCATCCGAATGACTTCTGTATACAAAGACATGATAGAGGAAGTGGCACATATCACAACTATGTTCCAGGAAAGAGGGTATGATGACAAGATGATGGCTAGGGTTAGTCAGCAAACTATTCAAGGATGGACATTTAAATATAAACCAATGTTGGGTTTATATTATGCATCAGGGCTGACTGATGATCCACCAATACATTCCCTAGAAGATAGTCCATCATATGGGAAATATTGTGTGTTGGAATATGGACCATATATAGGTAAAGTTAAGAATATCTTGACTACCATTTGGAATATTATTGTTATTGATGCAGAATTAGTTAATATTGTAGGGACTGGACCCAGATTTGTGTATAAGATGGGGTACAACATAAAGAAATATTTAGAGAAAAGGAATTTAAAACCAATATCTTATGACTCTTATACTAAAAAATGTGGTAGTTGTAAACAGTGCAGTCACATTCTTCATGAAAAAAGTATAACATTGGAAGATATTAATAGTACAAAAATAATATTCAAACAAGGTAATTGTTGCACTAAGATGTTTGTATATATGGCTAAATGTATGGCATGCTCAGGATTTTATATAGGAAAAACTGAGAGGAAATTGGAATATGGACCATATATAGGTAAAGTTAAGAATATCTTGGCTACTAATTGGAATATTATTGTTATTGATGCGGAATTAGTTAATATTGTAGGGACTGGACCTAGATTTGTGTATAAGATGGGGTACAACGTAAAGAAATATTTAGAGAAAAGGAATTTAAAACCAATATCTTATGACTCTTATACTAAAAAATGTGGTAGTTGTAAACAGTGCAGTCACAGTCTTCAGGAAAAAAGTATAACATTGTAAAACATTAGTAGTACAAAAATAATATTCAAACAAGGTAATTGTTGCACTAAGATGATTGTATAAATGGCTAAATGCATGGCATGCTCAGGATTTTATATAGGAAAAACTGAGAGGAAATTTAATAAACGGATATATTCTCATTTATATAGTTTCAGGACAAAAGATGAAAAGAACGCTCTTTTTAGACATATTAAAAAATGTGGAGACAGGCACTATTTCAAGTTTGCTACTATTGACAGTGTTCAATTTGACATGGGGGGGAAACTTCAAGGACCTGTTATCATACAAAGAGTATTGGTGGCAGGTTTTATTGGATGTTTCAACCCCACCAGGACTCAATGACATTATTTCTATTAAATCTTTGCTAGCTATGGGTTGAATTTGGGTTTAGTGGCATGTGCAACAGTTAATTTGTGATTATAAGACACAAACAGGCATATCAAATTTTATATTCATTTATATTTATATTCACATATACTCACATCATATTGATGGTATAATTTTATTACAATATTTTTATAGACAGGTAGATTTAGGACAAGATATATATTTTGGTCATTGTATATTGTATTGTTGTTTAGCTTCTTATAGTTTTTATAGGACAGTTTGGACGGACGTGTAATAATTTGTTCTGTATTACCCAGGCATTACACATATAAATATTTAACACTAAAATATTTTTAAGGTTTAGATTTATATTTTATAATATATATTATACATTGTATTTGTTCACATTGTGATTAGCATAGATAGGATTTTTATAATAATAGGTTTTGCACTAAGTGTATTTTTAGGTGCCATATACCTTTAATATGAAGCATTGTGTATTTTGAATTTTGGCGCCAAAAAGTTTATTTAACTGCTGAGAGGTTTGCTTCAATTTGTTCTGAAGAAGCTTGCCATTTAGCAAGTGAAAGCGCTTAATCTTTTGGACTATCCTGTGTTTCGTTTAATAAAATTACAGTTTGGCTGAGGATACCGTTGTTTTTTGAAGACATTTCTTTCATTTGTTTCATCTGTTCCACTGGCTTTCAAAAAAGTTTATTTAACTGCTGAGAGTTTGGCTGTGGATATCGCTGTTTTTTTAAGGCATTTGTTTCATTTGTTCCACTGGCTTTCATACACACTTTTCAGCTGCTGAATTGCCGTTTTTTTGGTGAGTTTCATCTCAAGACACTGGGACTGTCAGCGTTCTATGTTTTATAAATACAAATAACAAAACATACTACTGCATTCAGCATTTGATAGGGAGAGTGACTTACCATGTGGCTGTGCCAGTATTGAGGATGGTGCTGGAGGGCTGAATATGTCAGATGCACATAGTACACTTCATATACATGGTTAAGCACAGGTAGTGTCATGTTTGACATCCCTTTTACTGTATGTGTGAGTCAGAGAGAGGTATCATTCCCTGGGTTCCTACCATGTCAGTGTATGTGCTATGCATAGCCTCTTTGCCAGGGCCTGGGCATACTGGGCAAACCTCCTTCTGCCTACTGGGGCAGGCTCAGGTTGTTCATCTTCCCGGTCATTCTTTGCCTGTGCAGGCCTTGGCAATGGTTGAGGGGCTGTGTGGCCCTGCACCATGCTGTTCCAGTTGCAGCTGTTTCCGCAGGATCATATTGTGTAGCATGGCACATACTATGACAATTTGGCTACATGTAGCTGGTAAGTACTGCAAGGCTCCACCGGATATGTCCAGGCACCCGAACTGTAACTTGAGCATCCCAAACACATGCTCTATTATGATTCTGATCAATGCGTGTGCCTCATTATGGAGTTCTTGTTTGGGTGTGTGTGCATTTCTGATGGGTGTCATCAGCCACGGCTCCAGTGCGTAACCAGCATCCCCCACTAGGTGGCCATATGAGATGTCCCCACTGGCAAATCTCTGGTACAGCTGTATCATATACCAGATGTGGGAGTTGTGATAGCTTCCAGGCCACCCAGCACACACATTCATTATAATGCCCTGGACATCTAACATGACCTGGCATTTGATGGAGGGGAAGCCCTTGCGGTTTATGTAAAATCTACCCCACTCAGCTGGTGCTTTGATGTGTATGTGGGTGCAATCTATAGCACTCACTACCTCAGGGTATTTTGCTATTTGGTGGAAGAGATGCATATTGCTGGTCAACGCCTCATGGCTGTTGAGGAAATATATGTTCTCACCGGCATGTGCTGACATGGCATCCAGGAACTGGTGGAGTACCCTGGATGCTGATGCCTGTGAGATCCCCATGATATCCCCAGTTGGCCTTTGGAAAGTACCTGTGGCTAGTATTCTTAGGTATCCTCTGGGCTGGGTTTCCCTCTGTTTATTTTGTGTCTGAGGTGTGTCCAGCACAGCTCAACAATTTGCTGTAGGAGGTCCCTGTCCACCCTATAATGCTGCACTATCTCCAGCTCATGTAGCCCTTGGTAGGTTACCTTAGGTCTGTACACTCTTCTCCTTCTCCTCGCTGTGGGTTGGTCATCAGCATTCTCATCCTCACCACCTTCAGCCTCTTCCACATGTTGATTTATGAGAGCAAATGCATCCCCTATCATTTTGTTACTTTTTGTTAGGTAAAATTTCTCCATTTGTGTACACCGGTGGTGTAGATTTTGTGGGAAAAAACAGAGGGAAAGGTGTTTGCATAGTTTATTGTAGTGTGCTGAGCTGGACTGTTGCCTGTGTAATTGGCTGATTCCGATACATTTCACCTGCCAGCTATGCTAGTTCTCCTTGATTACCTTCCTACTGCTGTTTTCCCTTCTCATTGTCTTCCTGTTTAAGCCCAGCATCACACCGCGCAAGCACAGTGCTCAGATGTACATGGAGCTGCTATTTCCTGGTTTACTTTTTTTTGTTTAAACCCGGTTGTGCAGCACTTATTACTGCTTCACCACTACCACGAGCATAGGCAGGTTGATGGCTGCAGTGCCTCAGACTACTGTCCCTCCACCAATGGCTGCAGCAGTACCACCACTGGCAGCACAGACACCCAGCACTTCTGATTTCCAACCTGGCAGCATTACCACCACAACACCTGCACTACCAGAATCACCTGTATCAGGTAGATCAGCCCCAGGGGCTGGTGCAGTGGTGCCCACTGGGAGTAGTGCCAGTGGCAGTGAATTATATTACCTAACAAGCACTAACAGGGCTGATTGGGAAGATTATGAAGAAGGGCTTTTGTGACCACATAGGCTGCATTGAAAGAATACTGCAGTAGATTGCAGAATCACTGCCCCATTTGGCACTGCCCCAGGTGTCTGTGACAGGATGCAATGGTGTAAGTTCTGAGGGTGATGGCTTCATTCCATTGTGTTCACACAGGACAGGGATGCACCTCTGAAAACCCATACCTAACTCCAGTCATGGTGTTACTCTCTCCCTTGTGTCCATTGTCACCTCTGTCTGTCATAGGTGTTTAGTATGTCTGCACCTACTAGCTAACCAACTTTGCAATACATACCTACTCTAGTTATTCTTAAGTTCTTTCCCCACTATGAAATTGTATAATGGTTAAGGCATTTACCTCACAATGAAGCTTCATATGCTGTGATTGATTCAAGTAAAATCCCCATTCTCTCTTGCACTATCTGTACTGGATAAGTGTCATATATTCTATTCTCTTTCTTCAAAATTTCTTCTGCTACAGTCTTCCCCTCTTTTTCACCTGATTCAATTAACAAGTGCATGTAATTTAAAACTTGTTTCCAAGTTAAGCTGCTGCCACTAGGAAAGTAATTCAGGCTGTCTTTCTTGTCTTGGATGCACAGGCACATAGTGAATGCCACAACACCCAAATAATCAGAGTGGTGGATGCAACTCTCCCTGATGTACATGGTGATATACATGACCTTATTGAGGCCACATGTCAAAATACTGTGGTCATGAATAGATGGTGGGGTGAGACCTTGGCAATCCCCGACTGCGGCATGTCCGTCCAAGAGCATGTGGTGGGGGATGGCCATCAGCCATTGGATGTAGGTCATCACCAACAACAGCTGAGAGTGTATGGGGTTGTACTCCTTCCCAGTCCCTTAGTGGCAGTGGAACCAGCACTACAGAAGGGGGGTTGCTGTCCACATCACAATGGAGCAGGCCATGGCCACGTGGTCCTGTCCATTCCCGTCAGGGGCACAGATTCAGTGGACAGCCATCACCATCAGGAAGGAGTACTGCATCTAGCCTTGGGCCTGGTGGTGCCAGTGATACCCCTGGCAGGACCAGTTCCCATGTCTATGACCAGAGATGGTAACCTGGATACCTTGCCATGTACGGTCCACAGCTGTCCAACATACCCCTGTGTAGGGCTGCCATATGGCATGACTGTGTGCATACATACATACCCACACACATCTGCATCACAGGCAATCACCTCCAGACACACACAGCACCTCTGTACAGCTCATCTACTGGATACCCCTCCAAACACTCACACACATTAGCCTGACGAGCCTGGACTGCAAGGCTAAGGAATGTATAATCCTGGAACTTATAAACAATGACGACTGTAATCTCCAAACTCTGGACCCTACACAGTTTGGGTTTGTAAAAGGCAGATCATGTCTCCTAAACCTGACAGACTTCTTTGAAGCAGTCACCAAAGCCGTAGATGAGGGTAAGGTGGTTCACACAGCCTATCTAGATCTCGCCAAGACTTTCGACACCATCTCCCACTCTGGAATTATAGATAAACTCACTAAACTAGGTATAAATCCCTATGTCACAAGATGGGTTGCCAACTGGCTCACTAACAGAATCCACACTGTTAAAGTAGCAGACTCTAAATCCAACCTCAGACCAGTGACAAGTGGAGTACCACAGGGTTCAGTCCTAGGTCTTCTCCTGTTTGGTATCTACTTCTCTGAATTACAGGCTAACACAGAAGGTCTTTGGCTAACAAGTTCGCAGATGGCTGCAAACCAGGAGCCATAATCAAAACTCCTAACAATGTGGACATCCTACAAAAGGTCCTCACTGAGACGGATACCTGGTGCCAAAGCCATGGCCTCAAGCTCAATGCCAAAAAGTGCATTGTCATCCCTTTTGGTAAAAACTCTGTACCCAGGAACTACCACATAGGCGGTAGTCTACTTAACACCAAAATTGTGATGAGACCTTGGGACACAGGTGGACAGTAGTCTCTGCTTTGATAATCATATCGCCACAGTAGTCAGGAAATCCTTCTATGTGGCACACCTCATCACAAAAGGTTTCTCATCCAGGGAAAAAAGAGGTAATTGTTCCCCTCTACTCACCACTCATTAGACCCATTATAGAGTACAACGCCCTTTTTGGTATGTACCTCACAAGACATCTACAACAACTGGAAAGGCCACAGAAATACCTTACAAATAGAATTACCAGCCTCAAACAGATGCCCTACGCAGACCATCTAAAAAAACTCCAGCTTTACTCTGTCGCATATCATCTACACAGAGGCGAACTCTGCCTAACATACAAAGCTATGTCAAACCCAGAGCTGTTGGGCATGCTACACTTAAAGAAATCCCAATCCATCTGAGCTACATGCTCTAGGGACCTAGGGACCTCGTCACCACAATAAACAGACCATGCTGGAGGGATAGATTCCTGTCCCAGAGACTTCCTATACTCTGGAACAAACTACCTATCTATATCAAGCAAAGCTCCTCATTAGCACTCTTCAAGAAAAATCTTGATGATTGGATGGGAGATAGGAAATTCACCCCAGGGATCACTTCTGTGGCTCTGCTTGACAGGGGCACAGGAAAATAATTTTCTTGGGTGGCAAAAGCCAGGGTACTGTTTGGCTAGGCTTATGTAGGCCCTAGGGCCAATTGCCTAGTACCTACCTATGAACATGGACACGGAACACTCCGTGCAGGCATAGCACTATTCCTGCATGGAGTTTCATGAATCCTGGGGCAGGTTTTTTCAGGCATTTAACCATTAAGGCTACAGTAATCCAGACAGAGTCACTCCTGTCCATGCAGAGTAAAATAATTGAAAAACACACCCACCTCACGTGTATGTCTTTCTAGATGCATGTTGCTTTTATTAACTAGTGTTACCAGCTTTTCATACCTTGAAGCAACACGGCATCATTTTTTTTTCAAAGCACTACTTTAGGCTGTTCAGTGTAAGTATAGTCTCCTGCTTTTATCCAGTTTGTTTTGTTATTGAAAATGGAATGTATACAATACAAAACCAGAATTTCAGCTTTATTACTCAGCTATTCTGAATGTTATCAATCCAACTTAAACTTTGAATGACACATTATTAAAGGTGTTTACATAATGCTGTGATAACCGAAACAAGGAAGTAAGACTCCAAACTTAAATAAAACACCATCCAGGGAAGAACTACAAACGTTTTACAGTAAAATACAGGTACTTTCAGCATTATTGCTAATATTTTATTTATTTTTTAGACATCTGTATGTGGTAAATGTGTCTTTCTGAAAATATAGCACTAATTATTGCATAATGTAGAGAAAACATCCTATAAAATGTGACACATCAGCTGCTCTGTTTGTGGTCTGCAGTCAAAAATGAAACAGTTACTAACTTCATAACTACAATTTATAACATCTGTTGGAAAATAAATTTATATTATGTTTACATCTATATGTATATGTCAGTGTATGTGTATATTCTGTTTCAGATGAAAGTAAGGGAAATATATTATATTCTGGAAATTAATATAGATGGTAGCTGTAAAATCAGGAAATGTTTTCTTTTTGTATCAGGAAATAAGATGTACTTGTATATTTATGGAAATTTTTGTTATTATTATTTGATAGTAGTGTAAGATGGGCTGGTAATCAGATCAAGATGGCAAACAAAAAAGACATCACTTTGTTAATAGATATAGACACAGCAAAACTGAAGTTATAGGTCAGTGTTTCATACTGATAACTTACAGAGAACAAATATATCCATGAACCCAAGCTAAAATGTATAAACTTATTGTGCATATATACCAAATCTTTTAACATTTCCTTTTTAAAGCAGCATTGTTTAATGCATTATATTGGTGAAAAATAAGAGCAAGGCATTCTAGATAGTATAGTTTATAAATACCACTCCTTCTGTCAATCCCCATTTGGGAAAGTACATCTGCCTTCTTTTATGACAGAAACTTCTGATTTTTGAAAAGTCTAGTTTTAACTTGCCTTCTGCATCTACTTTGCACATTTAGGCTTTTTTCTGGGAGTCTCCTGTGCATTAATGTTACTATGAGCACATTCCATTGGAATCACCTCACACTACAGATATATATCCAACCTCTTGATGCAGAGATTCAGTTTCCTGCGGTGATTCCAGCAACTCAGATTTAGCTAGTATCGTCTGTGCCAGATGGATGAATATTGAGGTGGGGGGGGGTGATTCTTGAGGAGCACAGTGCTAGATCTCCTCCCTTACATAAAAATATGAAAAGTGTCTGGCATTGCTCTCTGATGAGGGTCAGGAAGTTAAGGTCAATAGACTGGCACTGTGTTTGAGAACAGATCTTGCATACATAGCAGAATGGTATGAGTATACTGATGTCCATGCATTACCATTCCAAAGGGAAAAAATGCAAAGCAAGAACACCTATCCATTGCAGTATGACATTGCAGTTTACATTCATCTCCACTGTCTGTGACAAGAGAAAGGGGAAGAAATCATGCAAACCTGACATCTTATCGTTGAGCACAGAAAGTAAAAGGGGCAAAATGGGGCAAACACATATGACAAGATTAAATATCAGTGTAAGAAAATATTGACCTAGGGAGATGGTAACAGCATGTTGGAATACATTGTTAGAGAGAACAGTGGAATGCTTCCTTTCTCCTTTTTCATATCACTAAATTGTTGTAATTGCAGTCAAGGCTGATCCAATTACTAAATGGCTCAAAATGTCCCATGAACCCTGTTAGGGACACTCCTAGATTTTCTGCCATTAGAATATGACACTCTGCAAATACACAGAAAAATGCCTTTGCCCTTCCTTTTACTCCTAACACTGAACTTCCAAACTTATATATTTCCTAATAATTTGATCATTATTATAAAAACCTGTGAATGAGTGAGCATCCGTGTCTTATGACATTATGAATCTACATTTCCCTGGACAACTTCCCAGTGACCATCATTTCTACTATTACGTTGTTGTGCATGGCCTTTATTCACATTCCATGTTTGTCTTCGATGCTTCAGCCTTCCAGAGCTTTTTCTAGGGCTCTCCTTGTGAGTGGGTTGAACAGAACAAGTTCCACCAACTTCCTCCTTTCTTCCTCTCCTTTCTCCATAAATGTTACCTGTGGCTACCAAATGTCTGTTGAGGATTTCTGCTGGTGCATTCTGTCAGATCCTTGAATTTTATTTGGGGATAATCTTGCTATTTCCTCAGTCTAAAAGATTAGAAAGAATTTTGGCATTTTAATTCATATGGGTAATCAGCTTGAATGCTCATTGGTTCATTTTGCCTGCCATCACTTTGGAAGTAATATCACATTACTTTCCTCATTAGACTCCATGCCTTCTGGCTACTTTGGAAGTTTGCTCAAGTCTCCCTTTATCACCCCTTTCAATACCTTACAGAAATTAACAGTGTACCCATCCACCCAGTTGTGTCCCCTCACCATCATTATTTTGACGTCCTTCACCTCCTGATCTGTCATGTCCTCATTTAACTTTTCCTTTATGACTCTGTAATCTTTTCCCCCTTCAGTTCTCCTTGCCCTGTTGCTCCCTTGTAGCATGCATCTCCTCATAAAATACATACATACATGGCAGTTTTAGTTTATCTGTATCATCTATAACCTTCCTTTCCATCCTCTTCAGCCTCTATGAGGTTGTGTTCCTCCCTATTTCAATGGCAGTACCAGAAACTTACCTATTTTGTCTTTCTCATCAACCCTACTACCTTTATCTTCTTCTTCTTTCGGCTTTTCCCAGTTAGGGTCCGCCATAGCAGATCACCTGTCCGCTCATGATTGGCAGTGAAGTTTTTGCGGTGTCGAGTTGCCAGCACAGCGCCCAACCTTCCACAGAAGGCACACACACATGCATGCACTCATGCCTAGAGCCAATTTAGAGTATCCAATCCATCTTTATAATTCTTTTATATCAATGTGTCTGACTTGTTTTAGCTAGAGATTACATATTGCCTCCCTTTCCTACAGTCTAGTTTACTCTGTTGCCTTCCCATAATCTAGGATATTCTAAAAGCTCTTATATTTTCCTTTAAGACCCTAATTTATTTCCCCACACTGTTTCTATTTGAAATTTCTCCTTATGTTACACCAGTTCCCTTCTTCTGTCACATCGCATCTCTTTTGCATATGCCAGTATTGGGGGAGCATGGGCCAAAAGTACCCCTTCCATAATTTCAATGTCCCTTCTTTCTCAACATTTGCAGCCCTGTCTAAGGAAAAGCCAGTCTAGCATTATTCATAGGATCATAAGATCATAGAGGTTACTAGGATATTGGCCCTGAGGCCCTTATCAGCCTAGCCAAGAGTTTAGCCCATGTTTAGGTTCATAGGTTCATAGGTTAGTACTAGACTATTGGCCCTAGGGCCTATACAAACCTAGCAATAACAATTCCCTGGCTATTTCTTCTCACAAAATTTATTTCCCTGGTCTCCTGTCTAGCAGGGCAACTGACATGATCCCCAGGGTGAATTTCCTATCTCCCATCCAATCATCAAGGTTCCTTTTGAAGAGTGCCAAAGAGGTGCTCTGCTTGACATTCTAATCCAGAGTCTGGGGAGTCTCTGTGTCAGGAACCTATCCGTCCAGTATGTTTTGTTTATTGTGATGACAAGGTTTAGATCCCTGAACCCTGAGGGATTGGGATTTCTTTAAGTGTAGCATGTCCAACAATTCTGGGTTTGACATGGCCTTGTATGTTAAGCAGAGATTGTCTCTGAGTAGACGATATGCAACAGAGTATAGCTGTAGTCTTTTTAGATGGTCAGCATAGGGCATCTGCTTTAGGCCTGTGATTCTTTTAGTGAGGTATTTCTGCAGGATTTCCAGTTGCTGCAGATGTCTTGAGAGGTACATGCCAAACGGGGCATTGTTTTCCATAATGGGTCTAATGAGGGATGAGTACAGTGGGACAATGACCTCCTTTATTCTGGATGAAAAGCCCTTAGTGGTGAGGTGTGCACATAGAAGAATTTCCTGACTGTTGTGGCGATGTGGTTATCGAAGGTGAGACCACTGTCCACCTGTGTCCCTAAGTCTCTTATCACACTTTCAGTGTTTAGTGTACTGCCACCTATGTGGTAATTCATGGGTAGGGTACATGTTTTGTTCCCAAAGGGGATAACTATACATTTCTTGGCATTCAGCTTGAGCCCATGGTTCTGGCACCAAGCATCTATTTCTGTTAGGCCCTTTTGTAGAATATCCACATCATTTGGTGATTCAGTAATGGCTCCCAGTTTGCAGTCATCTGTGAACTTTGTTAGCCAGAGTCCCTTAGTGTTGGCCTGTACTTCAGAGAAGTAGATGCCAAACAAGAGTGGTCCCAGGACTGAACCCTGAGGTGCTCCAGTTGTCACTTGTCTGGAGCTGGATTTGGAGTCAGCTACTTTTACAGTGTGGGTTCTGTCAGTAAGCCAGTTGGACAAGTCATCACCCAATACCCCTGTCCAGCAGGGACGTGGGTGGAATCCCAGGGGGTGTATTTTCTGTTTCCTTCCAGTTATCCAGGTTGCCCTTAAAAAGGAGTAAAGAGGTATTCTGCTTGACGTAGATAGGGAGTGTATTCGAAAGATGGTGGGGTCTTTGGGGCACAAATCTTTCCCGCCAACAAGTCCTGTTCATGTCACAGGCCAGGATGAGGCCGCTCGTGTAAGTTACTCAAGTGGAAATTGACTTGTGAGTGGAGATTGACTTGCGGATAAGCAGCAGTCCCATCAAGTAGGGTCCATGATCGCCTTGTCTGCTAGACAGAGGTCACCTCTGGGGAATCTGTATGAAACTGAGTGGAAGGATAGTGCTTTTAGCCTATCTGTGTATGGTAGATGTTTGAGGCTCTGGAATCTCCTGGTGAGGAACCTCTGTGGTCTGTCCAGCTGCTGCATGTGCTTTGCGAGGTACATGCCGAAAGGGGTGTTATACTCAATAATGGGCCTTATAAGGGAAGAACCTGAGAAAGGTGATAGGATGCATGCTGTGGGACAGATAAAGAAATGAGGACATAAGAGCAGAAGCCAAAGTATCTCCAATTGCAGAAAAGATCAAAGACAACAGATTACGGTGGTTTGGGCACATGGGTCTATATTAGAAGACCGAAGAAGCATTCTTTCGAATGTGTCTTGGTCGAACTGAAAGGGCTGAAAATGGAAAATATAGAAGCAGCTGTTATGTGAATTCTTTCCCTGGGAAAGAATTTGCTTGGGCGCTTCGGTACTTTGCCATTTTTGGCACTGTAGTGTGGTCTCGGAGTTGGTATATTTAAGTAGGGGGGGGGGCACAGTCCCCCACATCGGGGGAGGTGAAGCCCCCCACTTAATGTAATGTTTGTAATTGATTTTTATTTATTTTTTGTTGTTGGATCAGCGATTCGCTGTTTGACACTTCAATATTGTAAGCTTTCGCTTACATAGGGTCGATTAAACACCGTTCGCTTTTTTAAGCATTCGGTGATTTAATATAGACCCGGGCACATGTGTAGAAAAGCAGAAGACAATCTGGTAAGGAAGATTTGGGACAGACAGGAAGAAGTTAAGAGGAAGTGAGGACATCCAGCAAAGAGGTGGATGGATTGTGTGAAAGAAGATCTGTGACAGTCAGGCATGAGTGTTGAAGAAGGCAGGAGTGTGGCACTGAATCAAGAGAGTTGGTGACAGTTAATAAGATACCCCGACCCTATGTAGAAAAATGGGAAAAAGGGGACTAATGATGATGATAATGACAGGGATGTTATGACCTCCTTGTTCCTGGATGAGATGCCCTTACTTATGAGATAGGTCATGTAGAAGGCTTTCCGTACAATGGAAGCAACATGGTGGTCAAAAGTCAGGTGCCCAAATCCGTCATGACTGATTGTGTGCCTAGGATATTGTTATTTATGTGATAATGTGTGGGAATGTCACTCTCCTCAAAGGGGATGATGATGCATTTTTTTGGTATTCAGCTTGAGGCCATGTTTCTGGCACCAGCCATTTGTCTGAGCAAGACCCTCTTGGAGGATGTCCACATCACTAGGAGTACTGATGACAGCAACCAGCTTACAGTCATTTCCAAACTGGGTCAGCCATAGCCCACTGGTTTTGGCCTGCACCTTAGAAAAGTATATCCCAAATAACAGTGGCCCCAAGAATGAACCCTGGTGTATGCCCCTTGTTACGAATCTACTGTTTGAGGTAGCTTTCCCTATTTTGACTAGGTGGGTTCTATCAGTGAGTCAGTCTGCTACCCATCTGGTAACATACATATTGATGCCTAGTTGAGAGAGTTTATCTATTATGCCCGAGTGGGAAATAATGTCAATGGCTTTGGCTAGGTCAAGGTAGGTGGTGTTCACCGTCTTCCCCTCGTCCATGGTTTTAGTGACTGTCTCAAAGAAGTCAACCAAATTTAACAGACATGACCTCCCCTTGATGAAGCCAAACCTAATCCATTCCATGGCCTTGCAGATCAGACTAGTTAGTCTGATGGGTCTATAATTTCCTGGATTTGTGGACGGTCCACCTTTGTTCAAAGGGATGACAGTGGCTGACCTCCACTCAGCTGTGATGAAGCCAGTACTCAGGCGTTGGTTGAATAGGGCACCTAATGGTGCTGCAAGTTCATGCCTGAGTTCACATAGGTGGCAGCCTGGGATGTTATCGGGTCCCATAGAGGCTGTATTTTTTGCTTTTGAGAGAGCAGTGATGACCTGTTCCCTAGATATAAGAGGAACAGGCAGGTACTGGGGATGTCCTGATTTACTGATGGGGGACAGAGGGGTGAAGTTTTTGCTGCATCTGTCAGCCAACAAGTTTGCTATATCTATGGCATATGTATATGTGGCATCCTTGACCATCAGTTCTGAATAGATCTGGGTGCTTCCATTGAGGTTGTGGACATATGTGAAGAAGGCCTTATGATTGTCTCTAGTAGATGTGGCCAATTTGGACTCGAAGTTTGCTTTGGAGGATTTCACATTTGCTTGTTCAGGCTATGGAGACATTGCTTGCAACTAGGCACCTGCTCTTTCTTGGTCTCGGATAGCAATTTTTTCCTAAAATTTAGACCAACTGTTTTGAAAAGATTACATGAATTAAAGGAGGGCATTTTTTTTGTTTTAACCACAAACTGAATCTAATGGATTATTTTAAGGGTAAGGAAAATGCAACGATACTGTATGATAATGATGCAAGTGTAGAGTCTGATTGTAGTGATGAAAGGTTTTTTTCTTGTCACTCCAGTAAGATGGTCAGTGCATATTGTAAATTGAATACAGAGAATGTTAAAGTGAAAAGTGATTTTATGCCCCCTCAGAGAAATGAAAGTATAAGACATTTTGGAAAGGCATTTAATTACAATATTGAAAATGAATTTTATTCTTTTCTTAGAAATATCAAAATGGTTAAATATAATTTAAGTAAAAGTGAATGGAATTGTCTATAAACAATTTAAGTCAGAAAAAAGAACTAATATTCAAGCCAGCTGACAAAGGTGGCAAGTTAGTTATTTTACACTATACTCAATATCTGAGGGCTGCATGTGTACTGTTATTTTAAGTGTAACAAGCTATTTAAACACTGAAAGTCTCAGGTGTAGTTTCCTTTTTCCTGACAAACAGTGTACACTGATCATTTCTATGAGAAGAAAAACTGCAGTTAAGTTACAATAGGCACATGGAAATTTGTTGTCTGCTATTTAGTCTGATGTTTCCTATTGCAATTACAATGTTGTCTGTGTAGAGTTTAATAACTATAATTTGTTTTTCTATGCATAGTTGCCACCAATATGCCTCTGTTGCATCCACACTGTAATTGTATAACTTGTTCCTCTCTTTACTACCTCTCCTCTGAGTTTTTTATTTTTATTTCTTTCTCCACCTTTACCCACCTGCCTTTTTATGCTGTTTCATGGGCTCACCATATTTTAGGTACTGAGTCTGGTAGGTCCTCCCATCCTTTCCTTGTACTTGCTATGCAATATACTGCTGTAAGAGCTCTTCCTCTGTACTAAGTTCTTCTTACTGCAGAAGGAGCTTTACCAACTACCTCCTTTCTACACTAATACCCACTCTCCTCCTTCATCTTTCTCCTCTAAGACACAATACCTGTCCTGCCTTCTAGCAGCTGTCTCTCTCATACCTCTTTCTCTGTTTCTTGTTTCTCTTCTACCTCCCACCTTATCTTTTTTCCTGGCTCTCTCATATGAACTATCTTTCACTCATCTCTCTCACTAGTGCCTCTGTTTACCTATTAATGTCTCCTCTCTCTCTCTCTCTCATTCTTACATAGGTTATAACTCTTTAAAGCCCTAGTGACTGCTATACACCCTGCCCAGGAAAAGTGAACCAAAGCTTGTAACTGCTGCACCCTGCCTCAAGTCCAGGCTTCACACTTCTGAGGCATAACTAAACAACTGCTGTATGTTATGATAATCAATAACCTTTACTTTTACTGATCATAGCTGCTGCTCTATTTCACTGGCCCCAAATCTCCCCCTGGAATGTCTCTGCTTTCCTACCCCCACTACCTCTTATTCTCCCTGTAAACCTGTGATCTCTTTTTTGAAAAAGTAATCAGAGAAACCTTTATAACATACTCCAATGTGTTTAATGCATACTTAATTCAATGTACTTGTGGCCAGCCTACTCCCTGCCAGTAACAGTCTGCTATACTGCCATAACACTCACTTTTTATCCTAACAGTTGGTTTACCTGAGCCCCAGAAACACTTTAAACCTGTGTTGCTGATTGAAAAAAAAAAAAAACAGACTAAACAATACGACTGTTTTCAGGCTCAACTCGCTCCATTCGCCTCACTACGCTCAGGCTCACTCAGCTCCCCTACCCACCCCCATATCATTTCCTTTAAACTTAACGTCTCAGAAACTCCTACCTATCCAGACCCACCCCTTCCTGTTGTCTGGCAAAATCCTAAACAGCCCCCCCCCCCACTCAAACACTCAACAAATTGGACTCCTGCAGCTCCTATTGCTTCCCACCTATACCAACACCCCCTACTGGTGACTACTCCCAATCTCCTCTCACTCTGCTATATGTCTGAAACCAATACCTTCCTTAATACTCTGTCACTAATTACTCCACTCCATAAAACAATTCTTTCCATTTAAACATGACTTTCTCAACCTATACTATTCTCTACCTGCCTCCCTTACTACTCCTTTTCATTCTTACCTCCTATAACGCCCACTTAAGTCCAGTATGCATAGATCCCACAAATACTCAACTAAATGGCTTCTCAGCTGCACAGCAGTCTTTTGCTATCTGCTCATCTATCTTACCTTTGCATACCCCTCTTCTTAAAATCAAAATGTCTCCTTCCCTCACTATTTATTCTAAAAGTAAAACAAAATACCTCTTCAATCACCCATGCAAATACAAACTTTACTTCCTGCTACATGTCCTACTGCTATCAGGTGACATTCATCCAAATCCAGGTCCCATCCCTCCCTCCCCTACCAATAATGCTACTTCTCTTAATCCAGGAGACACTACTCTTCCTAATAAACATCTCATTTTACTGAACGAATATTAGAAGTGTACTAAACAAAGTCAGTGAATTCCATGCCTGGATTGCCAATCACAGCCCAGATCTAATTACCCTAACAGAAACTTGTTTGAAACATCAAAACCCTGATAGACATATTCTCGCTCCTGGTTATAACATCCTTCACTTAGTTTGCCAAAAGAAAAAAAGGGGGTGGAATTGCCATAGTCTACTCCAATCACCTTACTCTTACAATAGGGAATGGATGGCAAACTGATAACAGGTTCATAGTTACTAGATATCTCTGCTAAAGGGAACATTCTTAGGACTGCAGCATCCACCCCCTTTAAAGTACAACACAGTACAGTAACAGCAATTTAGTTATATACTGTGGGAGTAGAACCCACAGCCTTCTGCATCAAGAGCAAGTATATTACCTGTTGTGCTACTAACAATATGTTTGCATATTCTAGCACAGTAGTGATATCATTTGCTAAACAGTTGCACATTGCAAACAGACGACATAAGCAGTACTAAACTTTTCCCCTGAAGCTCTCAGCTCCTTTTAAAATGCACTTGACACTCAACTATATCTTTCAATTTTGCAGCAGAAGAAATCTGGAAAATGCACTAATTTATTGGGGGGGGGGGCAAAGGCCCAAAACCAGGGACACATTTGAAACATTGCTTGTATAATCTTAGGAAGTTGCTATAATAAAATGTTTAGTGTTACCATGCATTTCCTGAAAGATAGGAAGACTGAAATGTAAATGACTGTCATTATTTAGTGAATTCGGTCCTCACTGATTTACCACAAAACCACAAATTTTAAGAGGGACAGACCAAAAGTATGAGACAAAAATCAGCTACGGACCCAAGTGTGATAGGGGTAAAGAACAGAGGCTCTTGTTTCTTATACTGTAAGGTACAGGGTTTGAGCCTGAGTAACACTAACAACCAGGTATCACTAACTGGGGCATTTTACACACTAACCACCAGTTATCACTAACGGGGGCATTTTACACACACTCCTTGTGACTTGCAGAGGCAGTCTGCTGAATGCACAGTGAATCAAATTGAAGAGGCAGCAATGAAATTTCAAACACACACACACACCTTGTGACTTGAAGAGGCAGAGGCAGCCTGCCTAACACTTACTTAATAAATAGGTAGACACAGTGAATTAAATTGAGCAGAGGAACCTCAGTGGCAGCAATGAAATCTCAAATACTTACTTGCAGAGGCAGCACAGCAATATTTTCCGTGACAATTAAATTTTGCATTCAAGGAAGGACATCTGTGTGATAATGCACAGATGTGATAGAATGGAACACCTTAAAAACACAGTATTTTTTTAAGTCCTTCAACAAAAGTGCTGCCCAGGGTGGACTACGCCTCTCACCCCTCCCTAGCTACACAACTATCTGATGACTAACTTCAAACTCAATAACTATATTATTATCACTGTAGCAGCCATCTACATTCCTCCAGAGGACAACATTCCCATGCTAGAAAATATTCTGTCATACCTCTCACAACACATTTCAAATGAAACCATCCTCCTTGGGGATGTAAATATTAACTGGATAACTCTATGTCATGCATTAACTTACATGGATTTACACAACTCATCTCTGAACCAACCCATATCAACAACCCATGCAACCCTAGCACTTTTACAAACTGGATACTAGTCTCTGATCCCTGCAAATTTCATAACCCTGAAACCCTACCCAACACCCTAAGCGACCACTCCCCTATAAGAGTTTTTAGATTCACTCCTCACTTCACTAGGCCACACAGATATATAACCTGTCACAAACTAACTTCTGCCAGAGACTTTTAAAGCCCGCCTCTCTATAATTAACTGGACTTATCTAATCCAACTCCCCCTCAAAGAAGCAGTCCACTCATTCAACTCTGACTTCCTTAACATTCTTAAGAGCCTTGCACCTTGCCACACAATCCATATAAAATGAAACATATCCATATGGCTAACAAATACTACTTGCACCCTAATGAAATCTAGAGACAGGATGTGGAAAACATGGGTAAAAACTAAGCTCCCCACTGATTTGCAAAAATATAAAGAACTCAGAGATGTGACAAAAAACACATTATTAAAGATAAAAAAGACTTCTACTTCAATTCTCCAACAGCACAAAGATCAATTCCCCCAAAATTTTGGAACTCAGTTAACCAAATATTGCATCCTGGTAACCCTTCTTCTCAAAATCCCTACCCTAACAAGACATCTGAAGAAACTGCTGCCATCTTTAACACCTATTTTATCGAATCCATATCTGAGATGATTAATTCTGACCCCTCTTCTACTAACGCCACTAACTCTAGTATCAACTGGACTACTAACTCCTCTGAACCCTTTCCTGCTTTGAACTGTTCTAATACTTTTTCCCTTAGATCTTTTCCTACTAGCTACATTAAATCTCTACTGTCCATACTAAATCCCTGTTCTACATCAGTTGACAATATTCTTCCCTATTTCCTTCAGTTATCAGTTGACTCACTTGCTCTCCCAGTGCCTATCTTGATAAATCACTCTATCTCTGAGTCAAAAGTGCCTTCTATCTAGAAAGAATTCTACACTCTACCTTAATATCTCAAATATTACTGCTGTGATAGCTTGCAGAATGACATAATTTCTTGTCATCTGACTCTATCCCAGGTGAAAAACAACCTTTGATGCAGCTGGTAGCATTTAGCATCTACCTGTGAAAATACATAGACCCCAAATCTTTGGCAAATGATAGGACTCATAAAACAATAAAACACTTTCAAAACAGTACAGCAATCCTGTAGTTCTAGACATTGTGCCTGTTACTGCAGTGAAACTGAAAGATAACATCATTTTATTATGTGGCCATAAAGTAATTTAATTTCAGCTATTTTTCTGAAGTTAACCTCTTTTGCTCCAGTTTCCATTGTTAAAATATACACATCTAAACAGTTACAATAGTGCAGGTATATTTCTGTTCTAATCCAGTAGGGCATGCTGTGGTTACATCTTTAAACTGCAGTTTGTAAAATACCTATTCAGCACACATCTGTACAAACCATCTTATATGACATACAATTCTAATACATTTGTAATACAAGCATACGAATCATGCTGATATTCACAAATGACACATAACCATTTACAAAATTCCAGACAGCTGTGTTGACAGTATCTCCCTTTGTCACACTTCTATATAAATCATGTCACACTTCTATATAAATCATGTTGATATTCACAAATGACATATAATTATTTACAAAATTCCAGATAGCTGGGCTGGCAGTATCTCCCTTTGTCAAACTTCTGTATAAATCATGTTGATATTCACAAAATGACATACAATTATTTACAAAATTCCAGATAGCTGGGCTGGCAGTATCTCTCTTTCATGACAAATGGTTTGGTTTGTGTGTAGAAAAGTGTTAATGTCTCAACTGGCCACGCCTAGAAACAGTGCTGCATACAAAAAGGCTTCTCAAACCAACGCGTTTATTAAAAACGTTCTCATAAGAGACAACTGTTCTAGTTTTGCAAGCCTAGTAAGCAGATTGTACTCAAAACAGTTTTTTCTCTTTTAAGTGGATTATGCTATCACTTCTGCTAATATAGTTATATTTTACTGAGCTCAGCAGGGTCTATATTAGAACATCAAAGTTTCATAACTTCGAATGTTCTAATATTCACCCCTATTCAGTGAACGCTGACAACATCGAACATGCAGAACAGCAAATTTTTCCTAGGGAAAAAAATTTGCTGTTCCAAAGCACATACACACAACACAAGCACACCAAACAAACAGCAATCCAAACATGTACACCTAAAATCTTACATCTAACCCTACACTAAACTGAACATACACCACTAACTATCCACTTACCTTAACCCAAACCCTAACCCTAAGGTCTATCACTATCTTACACTCACCTCACCCGCACCCTAACCCTAACTCACCTAACCCGCCCTAACCCTCACGTCTACACAATCGCACACTTACCTGACCCGCACCCTAACCCTAACTCACCTAACCAGCCCTAACCCTCACGTCCACACAATCGCACGTTTACCTGACCCGCGCCCTAACCCTAACTCACCTAACCTGCCTTAACCCTCACGTCCACGCAATCGCACACTTACCTGACCTGCGCCCTAACCCTAACTCACCTAACCCATGCCCAATCACACACTTACCTGAACCCGACCTGTAACTTTCCACCACAGTGCTGAAAATAGCGAAGTGACAGAAATGGACAACCAAATTCTTTCCCTAGGAAAAAATTTGGTTTTCCTGCAGCTTCGCTATTTTCAGCGTTCACTGAATAGGGGGTCGATATTAGAACATTCGAAGTTGTGAAACTTCGATGTTCTAATATAGACCCGCTCAGGAGATATGTTTTCTGGCTGAAAACCCTCAACAGTCTTAGAAGGGAAACTATACTCTTAAAGAGATGTTACTACATTTCAGTTTTTACATGTCTATTTTTTGCTGCAAACATTAGGTCAGATTCCAAAACAGTTGATCTCGGTATATGCCTGCCCTGATTTTGAATGACTTGCTCTCAGTGTAAGTGACTTACTTCAGTGTACGACAAAATTATCTATAAAAAGGCTTACCCTGGAGACCTGATTCCAAATGACCTGCTTAGCCTGCTATAAGTGTGAGAACTTAATAACACAAAGTCTTTTGGAATCAGGCCCAAGATATCAGAACTCGCAGTTCCATCCATATGGAAATGCAGTCCATATTTTAAAACTACAGTAGTGTCTTAAATTGACTCCACCTCAATGAAATATATGAGAACTCAGTCAAAATCATCCCCAACCAAGATAACATCAAACAAATCCATGAGGTTATAGCACATAACGATATATTTGGAAAAAAGCTACTACCATAAACTACAGAAAGACTGCAATTACACTGAAGCACATGAAACATATAAAACCTAATTTCTATATGCTACATAACAAATGTTCTGTACTTTTCAAAACATTGTCTGTCAATCCTGAAACAGTTCTGGACATATGTTAAAATACTAGCACATTACCAAACAAATAAATAAAATTATCTGCATGGGATGTACAGCTATGACTGTGAAATTATTCTAACAATTATTCGATAAAACTAAAACTAAGTAAAGACATAAAGAATATCAAAACTTACTATAGCATATCAGCAATTCTAACAAACTAAACCTCTTTCAACTGGATTTTTACCTAAGTTTTTCCAAAAAAAGTGTCCTGGCTCCTGCTGAGTTCTGCAGTTGACCAGCTATCACCAGCCAGTATTCTCTTCAGCCAAAAGATAAATCAAGGGTGCATACTCTAATAATGGAAACATATTGTGAAAAACATACTGTCATTGTCCCCCCACACTGAAAATGGGGATACAGTTACACTTATAAATAAAACAACTAGCATCATAAAGCAATGGAAATGAATAAAGAAGCAGTAATATGTCTTTTTTACTATAAATCATTAACATTTAAGTGCAGAAGATCAGCAGAGTATAAATACACCAATTAGAGGCGAAACTAGAAAATAATTAAAGTTGTAACCATCCATTTTTACCAAAGGTCAACTGTCCTAGTATTACTCATAATTCAAATCTTCCTTCAAATCTCATGCTCACCTTGTACCCTTTCTCTATTAACCTAATAGAATAATAAGAAATACAAGGCAGTTGATTCACAAGACAAGTTATACCTTGCCAATATCCACCATCATGTTTTACCTGACTTCTTAATAAGGGTAGAGCAGGCAAGTCCTAGATTAAATTTATGGGTAATCATCCAGTCATACAGGTTGGATTTGAAGGATGCTAGTGTGTCCCTCTGTTTTAGCTTTGGTTAAACTATGTTTTCTGAACTCAATAACTGGTCTAATTAGGGCTGCATAAAGAGGACCGTTAACTTCTTTTGACCTAGACGGCATGCCTGTAGATATTTGTTGTGCTAAATAGAAGGATTTTCAGATTACTGCTGCTAGATCATGATCAAATATGAGGGTATTATTAACTGAGATGTCAAGATTCCTAACTACATTATCACTTTGGAGTGCGGTACTGACTATACAGAACACTGGAGGAGAGACGTACATATCAAATGTGGCAATGCTATCCTTTTTTTAAATTAACTTTAGCCTTTTTGTCCACTGGTTGTTTATGAGGATTAGTTCCTGCTGCTATGACTGAGGATGCGAGGGAGATTTGACAATAATGCCCATCTGCAAACTTAGTTAACCAAAAGTCCTAATTCCCAGGCTGGAGATTAAAAAAGTAGATGACAAGAAGGAGGGTTCCCACTACAGAGCCTTGGGATATAGCACTAGTTACCCTCATACTTTCTGAGGAGACTTTTGCCATCCTAACTATGTGGGAGCTATCTTTGAGATATTTGGCTGTCTGCTTCATTGCTAAGTGATATACTTTTAAGGAACTTAGCTTGTTTACAATGCCTACATGGTTATAGTGTCAAATGTTTTGGCCAGATCCAAATAAGCTGTGTGAAAAGAATGACCACTATCAAAAGTCTGTGTAACCTTCTCAAACAAATCAACCAAACTGAGTAGGCATGACCTCTAGTAACAAAGCCAATCTGATATGAGCAATACCTGATAAGGCTTTTAATAGGGTCTATATTAGAACACCAAAGTTTCAAAACTTTGAATGTTCTAATATCGAACCCTATTCAACGAAAGTTGAAAACATCGAAAATACAGAACAGCGAATTTTTTCCTAGGGAAAAAATTTGCTGTTCCAAAACACATACATAAAACACAAGAACACCAAACAAACAGCAATCCACACACATACACCTAAAATCTTACACCTAACCCTACACTAAACTATACATACACCACTAACTATCCACTTACCTTAAACCTAACCCTAAGGTCCATCACTATCACACACTCACCTCACCCGCGCCCTAACCCTAACTCACCCACCCTGCCCTAACCCTCACATCCACACAATCGCACACTTGCCTGACCCGTGCCCTAACCCTAACTCACCTAACTCACCCTAACCCTCACGTCCACACAATCGCATACAAACCTAACCCACACCCTAACCCTAACTCACCTAACCCTCATGTCCACACAATCGCACACATAACTAACCCGCACCCTAACCCTAACTAACCTATCCCACGTCAATCGCACACTTACCTGAACCCGGCCCGTAACTTTCCACCACAGTGCTGAAAATACCAAAGCAACAGAAACAGAAAACCAAATTCTTTCCCTAGGAAAAAATTTGGTTTTCTGTAGCTTCGATATTTTCAGCATTCGCTTAATACGGGTCGATATTAGAACATTCAAAGTTTTGAAACTTCGATGTTCTAATATAGACCCTTTTAATATCATAGCTTCTGAGCTTAGACATAATGCTTTTCTTGGTTTTGCAAATCAAACTATTCAGAGCTAATGGGTATATATTTTCCTGAGTCAAGGAGGAACTCCACAAGTGAATGCTTGACACTACATATTTAACATCCAGGTAAATTATCAGGCCACATGGAAGTAGTATTTTTGGTTTTAGGGAGTTCCTTCAGTACATGCTCATTTGTCAGTAGTAAAAGGTGCAATGGATTTGGGAATTTGTGGAATTAAGAAAGTTGCTTCAGGAATACAGTTTGCACCAAACTGTCTGTTAGCTATCACCAATAGATCTGAATGTGTGCTTCCATTTGGATAAGTTCAGAACACTGTTGGATGTTATATCTTAATGTCATAATATAACTAAAGAAGGACCTATTATTATCTTTGGCTTCAGAAGCTGACTTTAGTTCATGCTTTATTTTACCTGCCTTGACAGTAGCTTTTAGTTCTTTACTAATATTCCAGATGCAATCTTGCATGTGAGAAATTTTAGATTTGTTGAATAATTTACAAAGGTTTTGTCTCTTGTTATATACAGCTTATATAAGCTAGTTGTTCAATAGGATTGTTTGCTTTTAAGCATCCCATTGCATTTGGTTCTAATAAGATATCCAGGCTAAAGCATTTATATATGAGGGAATATAATTCCTTTGTGTAAACAGCAGCTATATTGCTGCCAGGTCTGGTGATGTTAGAGGTAAATTTGGATAGCTCATCATAGAGTTAAAGGAGATTTGCCCTTTTGAAATCCATGAATTTAGAATTATTTACTGTAGAAGATTTAGGGATTTTTACAAAGAAGGTTACAAGCTTATGGTCAGACATTATTTACTGTAGAATATTTAGAGATTTTTACAAAGAAGGTTGCAAGCTTATGGTCAGACATAACCAGGGATGGAGAAATTAGAGGGATGTCCTCTAGATGATTTCTTTACTGTTCCAAAAAAAATTTTACTGATTGTCTGAGAATCTATGAACATGCTCAGCTTTGGTGGTAAAGGCATTTCAGTTTTTAGAGGGTTACTTGAAATCTCCCATTATAAAGACATTTTTGTTAATAGGTAGGAATTAGGAACCTTAAGTGGTCATAAGGGGGCATGGCTTGGATACCTGTGACAACAAGGCTTGGATTGCTTCTAAAATCATCTGGACTTACAAAGCTGATATAAGTATTTTTTTGAACTTCCTATAACTGGCTCAGTGCTATTCAACACATCTGTGCTGCATTTATTGTTTTAATATATCACTATTTTCAGCCTACAGTTGTTAAAGAAACACCATCTGTTTGTTAATATACTGCTCTTGGGTTGTTTTGATCAAATTCTGACATTTCCTAACCTTCTCTGATACTGCAAAAGCTGTTCTGAATTTGCCAAAGTTCTCCTGAGTTTGCCAAAATATTTCTAAGTTTTACAAATTTTTTTCTGTGCTGAAGTTCTCCTATGTTTTCACACCTTATTTCTGTATTTTGTGAACATTTCTTAATGTTAGTGAACTTATTTCCAAGGATTTCTGATACAGAACATCAGTTTAAAGTCCTCTATAGGAAACAGTCTCTATAGTCTCCCACTGTTTGCAGCTGCATGAAGAACTGCCAGTTTGTGCAGAGGACAGAAATGTTGCAGGTCATCTAATCGTACACTACTAAACACGTTTCCCTACTCCTTCCCTTCTAATAAGGATTTGGTATAATGGATAGATTCTTCCCTGTCATCTGTGTTGCTGGCTTGGTGGATATGGACATCCTGAGGCAGTGTAGTAACTGTCTCATGTTCACTGACAATCATTTAATTTTAGAACAGACAAACACAGTGTGTGTGATATATAGAATCACTGAAGGCAATGCTCTCACATACACACATGAAAAATACAAACCAGGTTGTTAGTGTTACACCCAAAACACTAACTATCAACACTAAGGAAGAAGCACAGAGACTCACATATGTGAAGGTACTCACTTGTAAACTTCCCAAACCTCCAAGATCTCCTAAAAGCATCTCTCAGTGGCCCTGCGCACACTCAAAGGCAGCACCACCTGTTAGATATTATGAATTTAAGGTTGAAATTAATTAAAATGCAGAAACAGAGTTTAGTAATATGTGATCAGCAACCATACTAAAGCTGAACTTCTTACAGACATGACAAGAATGTAATCTGCTTTCACTGGACAACAGGACATGCTTTTCTAAGAAAGTTTAAAAATGTGCTTTTCTAATCCACAAGGCGTTTCCTTGAAGACAGTTTACTTATCAGCATTTATACAAGAACAGATGTGTTAGCATTTGCGTCATCAAGCCAGTATCTTTGCAAAACCTAGGTCTAGAGCACCATATAATATTTTTCTCAGCTTCTCAAGTGACTTTTTAAAGTCACAAGACGACATTCATGTATTTTTCTTTTTATACAACATACAAGAATAACAGGCAGACAACAGACATTTTTATATATATAGTATAACACACAACAAACAGTTAAAGTTTCTGAATTTAAAAAAAAAAAAAAATCACGGGATGGTATTAGTCAAACAGTCTTTGTAAAATGAATAAGAGGTCTGCCAGGTTGGAGGCAGTATGATGATAGCATGAATCATGTGGGGTGATTGTGGGTGGGGCATGGGGTGATGTGTCATAGAGAACAAACAAGGTGAAGAGAAGAGGGAGAAGAATAGATCCCTTGGAGAAACCAAACAGGTAGGCATGTAGATAATTTGATTTGTGCCACATACAACAGCCTGTTGCCTATTGGATTATGGAACCATCATTTCAGCATTGGTTTGAGTTGAAGTGCTTTTTTTTGGAATGTATGGAGGAGTTGAATGGTTTTCACCATATCAAGCCTTGGAGAGGTCTAAAGAAAAGAGAGATGATAGTTTATTATTGTTTTGAGTTATTGATATATGAAAAAAGGAGTAGGGCTGATGTGGTATACTGATTTGGCCTGAAGCCATGTTGGTGTTAGCTAGAATTTTTTTTTTTTGGTGAGGTGTTCCATCAGTTGTTTGTGGACACACTTTTCCATAATATTTTTTCACCACCAAACATTCTAGTTATTTTGGATTCCATTGTAAGACATATTCATGTCCCCCTTACCAGGCTAATCAAAGAGAAGATCACAGTGAAGCTGTCTATCTGGAGCCAGTATCCACCAAATCATGCATACACCTAGGTCTTTAAACCACAAGTACCAGTATGACACAGGCATAGTCTATGTGGGTGGAAATGACTTAAGATGTACCTCACTGGACTATGTGAAGAGAGAAATGATGGAGATCTCTGAATGTGTCCCAGGCGGGTATGAACCTAGCCTTGAGTAGCTTCCTACCTTCATCAATGATGATGCCATACTACCAGCAAAACATGACTGACTTCATCAATTGGCTTATCTTCTGGTGTCACAACAAGGGAATGTAATGGCTGTCACCCAGGGGAGACATGATTGACAAACCATGATGCTTTGTCAGAGATGGTTCACACTCGTCACCACTTGGCTTCCAGATACTGACAAAAATTATATCTATCTGCATAGTTCCTTTTTCAGGCCATGCCAAGTTGTTAAACCCTCCAACATAACAAAAATTACTGACAACTACCTAAAGGTACTGCTGCTCAATGCTAGGACTTTAAATAAAAGACTGTACTCCTCTCACCCTGGAGAATGCAGACATGTGCAGTCATGGAAACATGATTCAGAACAATAGAAAGTACCCCGGCTATCAAAGGCTACAATGCATTTCAAACATTTTGTTCCCCCTAATCTAAGGATAAAACAAAGGGAGGAGTTGTCTCAGTGTTCATAAATGGCAAGTAGCCTGCTAGGCTAGTTCAACAACATGATTTACTTGAGCTGCTCCATGCCCACCTAACCAAAGCTGCAACCTCCTATCATATCCTTGCTAGCTACAGATCCCCTAACATGACTATGGAAAAACACACCTCCTACCTAAACCTACTTGAATCTCTTAACATTCAGCCTAACACCATACTTATAGGTGACTTCAACTACCCTTCCATAAACCGGGAGACTTATATGACCCATCATTTACTTGCTCAGAGGAGTTTGGTCGTCATCAGTGCAAACATCTTGAAGCAACTAGTCCACTCCCCAACTAGAGTACAAATATCCTAGATTTAGTACTCAAGAACATGGGGGGATGCTGCTCCCTTCCATGCATTAACTCCTCCCTGGTGAGATGTGACCACAAAATGATCTTCTTTAGTATTAAAACTAACCTACAACCCCCATCAAATTCCAAACCTATTAAGACTTTTGTGAAGGCCAATTACCTCAAACTAAGTGACAGCTTATTAAACCTCCAAGCCCCTGCAAACTCAGATGACAAACTGGCCTACTCTGAGCTGTACATAAAAGCACTGTACAACCAAATTCATAGCTACATAAAGGAAGCAGTACTTGTCTGAGTCAAATCTATGATTACTGACAAAAATAAACCACCCTGGTGGACCCCTAGCATAAACTGACTATTCAACAAAAGGAAAAAAGTCCTCTCCAAAGCCAAGAAGGTACACTCACCAGTCTAAACAGAGAGATGGTCAAGTCTGCCAAAGTAAACTATGAGACAAATATGACCCGCCAGGTGAAAGATAACCATAAGGCTTTTTTTTAATTATGTTTGTAACCTCAGGAGAAACAATCAAAAATGTGCCAAGTTAATCATGAACAGGAACACGTACACCCAGCCTGAAACTATAGCAAATCTGCTGGCTGACAAGTTCAGTTCAAACTTCTCCCCCATCACCTCTTACCACACCAAAAAAAAATACTAGCAACCATTCCCTTACCAGTCATTATGAGGAACACATCTTTACTGTGCTCGTTAAATCCAAAAATACAGCCTGCATGGGTCCCAACAATATTCCAGAATGCTTCTTAAATAGCTTAAAACAGTATCTATCATGGCCACAATGGAAACCTCTTTAACCACAACCTAGAGATGGGCTTTATCCCAGAAGAATGGAGGACTGCAGCATTTGTTCCTCTGCACAAAGGGGGCCCATCAACTGACCCAGGAAACTACAGACCCATAAGCTTGACCAGTCTTATCTACAAGGCCATGGAGAGATTTATCATGGACCTGATCAATAATGACATAGAAACATTTCAAAAACTGGACCAGACCCAATTTGGGTTTGTCAAAGGGAGGTCTTGCCTGGTCAATCTGGTGGTCTTCTTCAAGAAAGTCACCAGGGTGATAGATGAGGGTATTCTGCTTATCTGCACCTGGCCAAAGCTTTTAACACAATCCCCACTTGTGGATCATAGATAAACTTATTGAGTCAGGCATAAGCCCCTACATCATCAAATGGATAGCCATCTGGCTCACTGACAGGACATATACTGTTTGGACAGGTGAATCCACTTCTGATAAGAAAGCTGTTACTAGTGGTGTCCCACAGGCTCATTGTTAGGACCCCTTCTGTTTGGTATATACTTCTCTGAAGTGAAGGCCAATGTTGGGGGCCTCTGGCTCACCAAGTTCTCTGATGACTGTGAGCTGGAGTAATCACTGAGTCCCCAAATGATGTTGACATCCTACAAGCTAGCCTAAAAATGACAAATGACTGGTACCAAAACCATGGTTTGAAACTAAATGCTAAAAAGTGCATAATCATACCCTTTTTGATAAATCAGATATTCCTGTAAATTATAATATTGATAAAAGTTGACCCAGTGGTGAGAGACCTAGGAAGACAGATGGATAGTAAACTAAACTTTGACCACCAGGTTGCAGGGGGACAAGCCCCTCTGCACCACCACACCCCCTGCACTTAAATATACCAACTCCAAGATTGCACTACAGTTGAGTGAATGGCAAAATTTCCGTTCCACTCTGCACGGCACTATTTTGCCATTCATTCCACTGTGGTGTGATCTCGGAGTTGGTATATTTAAGTTGCAGGGGGTGTGGGGGGTGCAGGGGGGCTTGCCCCCCTGCATATGCTTTCAAAAATGTTGTTTTTTTAATTTCGATATTACGGAATCTAGAGATTCTGGTCTTCGGTATTTAGAGTCTTGAGATTCCATAATTCGAGATTTAGTAGTGAACCTATATATATATATATATATATATATATATATATATATATATATATATATATATATATATATATATATATATATATATATATATATATATATATGTAACAACAAGCAGCACTGAGACCACGGCCAGGGCAGATTTGTTCCACTACCACTTCTCAACACAAAAGTTTGTTTGTTTGTTGCAACACCTACAGGTGCTTGCTTTCGATTGTACTCCACATGCAAAAAAGCTCAGCAAGACACTTGGTTGAGCAGCCAAAATGTTTCAAATGTATTGTCTTCCCAAGCACAGCGTATATAATCAGCTCTACTTGAATATCAGCAAGTGTAGTTCACCTTCGTTACCATAGACGACAACTGCATTCATTAGATCCATGTCTACTGTGCAGTTAGTGCCTGTTTAAAAATTGCTCTCTACCAATAGAGTGCTAGATAACGGGTGATGTCACATCACACACATCTTCTCAAACCATGCCTCTTGAGCGCAGGTTTCATGGGAAATGTAGTGTTCAGTCCCGGTCTTCTATGAACTTGTAGTTTTCCAATCCAATACATTTCTTCCTGCTCCAGTCTGTTGTTGTTATCACCTCCCCTTTCCAAGGTTAGAACAATTCTAAGCACTCTGAACTTGAAATTATGTCCTTCATTGTCCCTGACATGTTTGGCCAGAGGATTCTTATAATCTTTGAGTCTGATGTCACTTATATGTTTGGATAGTCTCTCCTTAAATTCGAGATTTAGTAGTGAACCTATATATATATATATATATATATATATATATATATATATATATATATATATATATACATGTAACAACAAGCAGCACTGATATATATATATATATATATATATATATATATATATATATATATATATATAGTTCTTGTTCAGAATAAATCTTTGTGAAAACATGTTAATACTTTTTTTACTGAAGTTAGGTCCTGCATCTGGGCCTGGGGTTTTCCATTTAGGTGCTTTTCTTAATTTTGTTCCAGTTTCTCTGGCTGTTACTTCATCCCATTTCATATCATGTACATTTGAAGTCCTTAATATTTCTTTTACTTCTATCCATTCAGCATCTTTATGTTCCAAAGGAGCTTCATAGATATTTCTCCAAAATGTGCCTATTTCTTCTTCTTCTTCTTTTTTTTGTGATGTTTCCTTTCCTTTTGCATTTTTTCCCAAGTCTCTGTAAAATATTTTTGAGTCATCAATGAATTGCTTATTTTGTACGTTTCCTTTATATTTACCTGCATACCTTTTAAATTTTTCTGCCTGTGCTGATATCTTTAGCTTATTATTTGCAATAGCATACATTAGATCTTGGTCTGTTCTAATGATCTGTTGATCTGTTCCTTCTTCTGTACTCCTCTAACAGTGACACCTCTTGTCTTAATTGCTTTATAGTTTTCTCTTTTCAATACTTCCATGATTGTATTTATTTCTTCCCTGACTGTCCTGTGTTTTTGTGGTAAGACTTTATCTAATATTCATTTAGCTATATAGTAATACATCCTAATTACATCTGTTATATCATATTAATTTTTGTTAATAGTCTTGCTTACTGTGCTCATTTGTTTTATCAGACTTCTAATATGTCAGTCTTATTGACATTATGTAATCTATTTCTTTCATTGATCTTCATAAGTCTACCCATCTCTATTAAACCAAGCAGCTCTTCCCTTAGATCATTTTCTTCTAAACTGAGGGAACATTCTTTGTTCTCAGTTTCCTGCAGACATTCTACAGAAAGTTCCAGAACATCTTCCTGTGACATATACTCTTCAACTACATCCTGCATCATCATTTGCTCATTCATATCTGAACTCACTGGCCTATTACAATACAAAAAAATAAGAATACAAAGAGGAAAAGTAGAAAAAGAGATTAGTAATAGGGAAGTTAAAAAATAGAAATTGAGATTATGGAGTACCTGCGAAGTGAAGGATTCAGCGTAGAAAATTAAATTCAGAAAGCACCACAACAGGATACAGCAATGGATATCCAAATTAAGGGGAAACCAATGGAGCAGATAGCAATTGGTCAGGTGCCATATGAAGATATTTTGGAGCCTTCCACAGAAAAACAGTATAAATGTTCACTTGAAGCTAGACAGCATGGGAAGGAACAGGAAACTGTGAAAACTCTGATGCAGTCAATATTGAGGAGTGATAGGTCACTGAATTCCCATATGACAGACCAATGGTTGGCACAGGATGAAATTGAAGAGAATGTGCCAGAGGAAGATGCTATACAACTTTCTATATAATGCTTGCAGGAAATGGAAAACAAGGGATGTGCCCTCAGTTTGGAAGAAAATGAGCTAAGAGAAGAGTTACTTGATTTAGTAGACAGAGAAAGATATATTAAGATCAATGAAAGAAATAGACTGCAGAAGGTCAATAAAACCCAGAAAGTCAGAAGTCTGATAAAACAAATGAACACAATAATTAGGACTGTTCATAGAGATCCATGCGTTATAACAGAAGTAAATAGGATATATTACTGTGCAGCTAAATTAATAACTGATAAAGTTCTACCACAAGATCACAGGGTAGTGAGGGAAAGGGAGGGGAGAAATTGAATACCATCATGAAAGTATCAAATAGAGAAAACTAGAAAGCAACTAAGACAAGAATTGCCACTGTTAGAAGACTATAGAAGAGGGACTTGATCAGCAAAAATATTAAGAAAGATAGATGTGATAAAAGCAATGCACAGTATTAGAACAGAGCAGGATCTATCATGCACTATTACAAATAACAAACTAAAAATTTCAGCTCAGGTGGAAAAACTTAGAAGATACGCAGATAAATATCAAGGAAAAGTACAAAATAAGCAATTTATTGAAGAGCCGAAAAGTTTTTATAGAGAACTGGGAAACAAGGTAAAATGAATTAAAAGACTGCCAAAAAAGAATAAATAGATACATTTTGGAGAAGTATCTATGAAGATCCTGTGGAACATAACAAAGATGCTAAATGGACAGAAGAAGTAAAAGAAAGAATAAGAAGTTTAAAGGTACAGGATATGAAATGGGATGAAGTAATGGTCAGAGAGATTGAAACAAAGTTAAGAAAACCCTCTAATTGGAAAAACCCATGCCCAGATGCAATACTTAACTTTTGGTTAAAAGTATTAACATCTTTGCATGAAGATTTAGCCAAGAGTAAGAACTATTTAAATGTGCATCCCAAACAGACACTAACCTGGCTAACAACAGGAAAAACAAAGCTCCTACTTAAGAGTGAACCTGCAAGCTACCCTAAAAATTATAGACCAATAACTTGCCTTCCAATGACATATAAACTATACACAGGAATTGATGCTGACAGAATTTATAGTAATTTAGAAGAAAACTCAATTATGGCAGTAAAACTAAAGGGAAATAAAAGAAAGTCAAATGGAAAAAAGGATCATTTGTTGTTTATTAAGTCATAGTGGAGAACTGTAAAAAGGGGAAGAATCTATGTATGGCATGGATTGACTACAAAAAGCATTTGATAGTTTCCCACATTGATGGACAAAAGAGTGCTTAAAAATGTATAAAATACACCCTACAGTGATCGACTACATTACAGTGACTATGAAACAGTGGCAAATCACTTTGCAATTAAGCCATGATAAAAGACAAATTATTATCCCAGGGATAAAAATTTAAAGGGGGATATTCCAGGTTGACTCTCTGTCACCACTGCTATTCTGCCTTGCCCTTAACCCATTAAGCTGTTTACTTAACATCTTTAGGCCATGGCTATAGGTTGTCTCCTAGACAAAAAAAAACAAAGTATAAAGACTTCTCATCTTCTCTTTGTCGATGATTTTAAACTGGATAGTTCATCAGATGAGAAACTGAAAGCACAACTGCAGGTTGTCAAAACTTTTACAGATGATATGAGAATGTCATTAGGTCTTGATAAATATGCAAAAGCAACCTTTAAAGCAGGAAAACTTCAGCACCAGGAAAACATCAATTTGGGACAACTCCAATAATGTGATATAAAAGAACTTGAGAAAAAGGGAGTGTATAAATATTTGGGAACTGATGAAGGATCAACAATAAAACATGAACAAATGTGAATACAATTTAGTAAGGAATACTTTAGAAGAATTTAATCCTGAAAACAGTGTTGACATCTAGGAACAAAATCCAGGCTATAAACCAATTTGCTCTTCCTGTCCCAACTTACAGTTTTCGAGTGATTGACTGGCCCCAAAATGTATCGGATAGATTAGATGCTTCATGCTCAGCAAATGATTTATAAAAATCAGTGTATACCAAGATTATATATTACCCTTTCTGAAGGAGGGATGGGCCTCCTTGAAACTGATTACATATATAGATCTGCAGTTGTGTGACTCCACACATATCTGCTGACCTCACAAGACCCAAATATAGTGAAAGTTTGGAAACATGAGGACAGTAAATCTAAGATGACTTCTCAGCTTAATCTAGCAGAAGCATATCGGTATCAAGCAGGAATGAAAATCAAACCAGAAGTAGATAAAAGTCAGGCAGCAACTGAATGTGCCAAAAAACAAAAGAAAGAATATAAGGTGAAGGGCCAGATGAGAAGGCAAGAAATGTGGAAAATGCATAAATATAGTTGAAAGTATAGAAAACTTCTGGAAGAACCTTATGTTGATCAGGAACAAACCCAGGAATGGTTAAGGAGAGGTGAATGCAAACCAAAAGATGAAAGGTTAATATTGGTGGCCCAAGACAGTGGGCTACATACACGCTGGTTTATAAAGTCCATTGAACATGTGGGAGAAACAAACAAATGTAGGTTTTGTAAAACTGAATTGGAAACAGTCACACACATCATTGCTTGTTGTGACATACTAATGGCAGAAGGACTGTATACTGAAAGGCATAATAATTTGGCAAGACTATTGCACTGGGAAGTGTGCAGACATTATGGTATAGAGGTGGCTAAAAAACACTATAAACATGAGCCACAAAGATTAATAGAAAATGATGAAGTTTATATTACATGGGATCACACATTACCAACAGTTCAAAAGATAGATGCTAGAAAACCGGATATAGTGGTCCATGAAAAGAAGACAAAAGTAGCATTGATCATTGAAATTGCCACACCCAGTGACTACAGTATCTTGCATACAGAGAGGCACCAAGTCAAAAAATATCAGGATCTGCAGGCAGAAATGAGAGCAATGTGGAAGAAAGATACCCAGACAGTTCCAATAGTAGTTAGAGCAACAGGTCTTATAAAAAAGGAATCTACAGTCATATTTAGATATGTAAAAAAAAAATAAGCCAAAGTGGTGAGTACCTAAGGTCTGTGGTCCCAAATATTACAAAGTACATAGAGAAGTCCACAGGCCACCAGGATTAAAAACAAATGACTTAATAAGGATGTTAGCGCTTTCAGGTAAAACCCTTCTTCAGACATAAAATACAAAAACTTTACACAATATTTGTAGGCATAGACCTTACCTTCAGTAGTTATGATTGTTTTATTGGTACACCATGCGGATTGGTTTATTTAAGTTTAAATATTGTGTAAAGTTTTTGTATTTTATGTCTGAAGAAGGGTTTTACCTGAAAGTGCTAACATCCTTATTAAATCATTTGTTTTTAAGCCTGGTGGGCTGTGGACTTTTTTCTACGTATATTTAGATATGTTACCAATCCATGTAACCCCGTACAAATTGTAGAAAGAGTCATTACTGGGCACATTGCGGGTGCTGCAAAGAGCACTTTTGGCTGACATCAAGGATTGAAACAATACTAATTTCATGAACTTTAATGGTACTTTGACTTAGGAATGGGATCCATTCTCGTCTTGGTATTGGAAACCCAAAAGATACTGAGAAATTAAGAAGACGATGCTAAGTGGGCTATAATTCCACAACACTGACTGTGTCAGAGTTGCCACTGTTTCTTGCTCCTTCCCTTGCTGTTCAACTCCAGCTAAACTTTTACACTGGTTTTCTACTGAAGGATGTAGAGCATCATTATGTAACAACTAATCAGATGCTTCCTTTTCCACCTGTTTCTCCATAATTTGGGGAATCATTCCATCATGTTGTGAAGTTAACAGAGTTGGGTTTTCAATTCTAAGTCCTTCACTTTGCAATTAATCCATATCTTCAGTTTCTATTTCTTTAATTTCTATCATTTCTCCACTACTGATCCTCTTTTCTATTTCCCCCCTTTGTTTTGGAATTTTGTGCATTGTGAAATTTCTATATCCAGATGTATTTGCCTGTATTTCTCTTCAAACATCTTTTGTGCTACTTTTTTGTATTGATTTGATTTTTCCTTTGCATAAATATTACACTATATTAAATCTCTTTTTCTGTCCCATGCCCATATTTCTTCTTCAGACACATCCTGCTCTACCTGTTTCCCCTTACTTTGGGGACTCATTGTTCCATCATGCTATGACTTTACCAGAGTTGGATTTTCAGTACTGATCCCTTCATTTTACAGGTATTCCATAACTCCAGCTTCTTTTTATTTAACTTCTACTTTACTAATCTTCCGTTCAACAATCCCCCTTTGTAATCTTATGTTTTATATTGTGAAATTTTCCATATCTGGGTGTCTTTGCCTGTATTTATCTTCAAGTAACTTTGGAGTTACTTTTTTGTACTTATTAGTTTGGCTTTCTTTTTTGCATACATATTGCACCATATCAGATCTCTCTTTCTTTCCCATGTCCATGTTTCTTTGTTATACCTTTCAAAAATCTCTAGGTTTTGTTCCTTATATGTTTGCACTTCCTCAGTCAATTCATTTTCCAAATAACCTAAAGTTTCTTGGTCTATGAGTCTATATTACAATATTGAATGTTTAGGTGATCGAACACCTAAACATCGAACTTGTAATATCGAAAGCAAAAAACAGCGAATGGCCGATTTAATGCAGGGAAACATTTCCCTTGGTCTTTTGCTAGATTTTGCCATTTTGTCTACTGTAGAGCAATCTCGGAGTTGGTATATTTAGTTTGGCAAAGCCCCCCACTTAGTTTGGGTGCAAAGTTATTTTTTTTTATTTCCGTGGCCAACCAATGTGTTTCCCTGCGCCATTCTATGTTTTTAGGTTCGATATTACAAGTTCAATGTTTCGGTGTTCAATCACCTAAACATTCGATCTTGTGATATAGACCCTTGGTCTATATAATGTTTCTCATAGAGCTATTGTATTAATGAACGCAAATTTGCATTTGAAGTTTTTAACAATTTCTCTTGTGCAAGTATTTTTCTTTACTCTTAATTTCTGTCTTAATCTTTTTGAATATCTTCTACCAGGAAAATCAGGGCTTCTTATATAGTAGTAACATTACATAATTTTTTTCTTACCCTCAATAGTGCACTCTGCCATCTTTATGTCTTTTTTAGCCTATCGGTTTTTGTGATTTGTATGGACTACTACTTCCTTTTACAACAGGGGACCCATCCTCCACCTGAGCGTGGCCTAACCCCATTGTAGGAAGGTTTTTATTTCTTGAGGATTCTATATTGTCATTGTTTCCAGTCCTGGCACCAGTGCACCTACAAGGATTGGGCACTTTTTCATCCTGGGACTTATGCACCCAGCTGTCTTTTTTTTTGTATTTTTAACATATTTCTGCCTATGATATATGCTATTTAAAATGCAGTCTAAATATCACTGTCATCTTAATGACATTTAGTAAAAACAGGGTCCACCTTGTGAAGGTACTCACCAAGACTTGAGGATGAATTCAGTTCCAGCAGTACAACTTTCCTTTGCTTGCTGATTTTATCATCTCTCCATTCGGACTACTTATCATCTCTCCATTTGGAATATGTTCCTGTTTAGCATGGTCTTTATTGCCTAAACTATCATTCTCCAATGCAGCCATCATTTGAATCCAGTATATAATTGCAATGCTTTCTTTAGGTTCTTTTTCATAAATCACTTTTTCCAAATCATCTGACAATAAGTCATCTTCATTCAAAATTGTAACAGAAACCAAATCTTTTTCTGCAGCATTTACTACAAAACTGTTGGAACATTCTCCTCTCACTTCATCCTGCAACCTTCCTACAGCCTGTTATAGGAGGTACTTTGGAACTAAAACAGTAGGTGGAAGTTCCCCAGTGACCTGGCCAAATCTTTCCTATTAGAGTAAATAACACCTCAGGCTCCCCCTAGTGAGACTAGCCCAGAGAACAAAGCATAGCGAGATAGATAGATAGATAGATAGATAGATAGATAGATAGATAGATAGATAGACAGACTGATTGACAGATAAATAAAAATAAAATAAATGCAACAATTTGAATGCAGTGCCTACATAGATATTTTTCCCAATAGACAATTCATGCTGCAAGTTTCTCCAACTAAATTCCTCTCTGCGTGTCATTACTCAGATGAGTATTTCTCATAATGTAGTACACATATATAAATACATATAAAAGTACATACATGTGTATGTACACATATTCACAAATACACACATGTATACACGTGTGTATGTGTGAGTGAATATGCGTGAGTGTGTGTGTGTGTGTGTGTGTGTGTGTGTGTATATACATACACACACACACACACACACACACACATACACACATATAGATAGATATACAGATATATAGATATGTGTGTGTGTTTATAAAATGAGTGTGTGTGCATTTATGGACAAGTCAGATTTTTCAGTAGAACTGAAAAGGGAAGTCCAGTTTCTATAGCAAAACTAGCATTTTCTGCACAGTGTTAATCAGACTGAACAAAAGTATTGCTTTAATCACAGCAATGTGTATTATTTAATGTTGTTTGCCTAGCAATTTAAACTGCAAATATTCAAAAGCTGTTGCTGTTCTAAATAACGTATATGTTATAGCTAAAATATAGCAAAACTGGAAACAACCAGTCTTTCACCCTCATTCTGCTCTGAGTTTTCTCCTCAGTCAGTTCTTGTTTCTTCCCTCTAACCATCTTAATAACTCTCTGCTATACAGTGTGAGCAGCATTGATCCCTTTCTTGGGATTTACCTGGAAAATCTATTTCAGGGTTAAATCATAGTCTTAGGTTTGTAATAATTAAATATAATATAGAAAAACAAATATGACATATCAGTAAATTAAAATATATAACACATCTTTCTATATCAATGAAAATGAATAAGGATAAGAAAACAAATCTTACTGCTCATTGTTCTCATTACATGAACATTGTTTTTCTTTTCTGGTTTCAGAGCTATTAAGGAAATCCTTCTTCGAAATGTACTATTCCTGAAGACAAGACAAGGGAACATTTGAGAATAAATTTGAACTCTTAGAAATGTCTCCTGAAGCAGGACTGAATTTGCATAGTTTAATTTCTAACGGGCATTAACATAGTCCAAAGATCCCCTTCTACTTAACAGATTTGGTAAAATAATTTTCTCGTTCTTTTCTGGATATATTTCTCATTTTCATTATTTTCCGTACTACCACTGATGGAAAACAGTGATTCATTCTTTGCAGACATTTTACAGGCACTACTAGTATTGTATATGTCCATGGTTATTGTGTTGATTCGTTATTTTGTAGAAAGAAAAGGAAAAAAATCAATTTATCATCAGATAGGTGACAAGATTGACTTCTCCACTTCTGAACTACTGGAACACAAAAGCTTTGCGGAAGTCATTGTGAAAAAATTGTTAAAGAAGATGCAATATCTGTCTGTTAGAGGAGACCCTCATATATCTGGTAATATTATTGGGATTGGTAGTGCCTTTGAAAATCTGAAGATCAAACCCCAAATACAATTTGACTTTATTGTTTTATTTTCTCTCCCTTTTCAATATGTATCCAAATGTGTAATTGATGAAGATGATATACCGAATGCATACGGGAAGATTCTTGTCTCAGAAAACTGGTTTACTAATTTGCTGATAACAGCATGGCATGGAAGGCAATGTGGCTTTCTGGGCAGAATGTGTAATGGAAACTATCTTTCAGCCAAGGCTGTCCATGAAAGATTCCGTTCCTTAGCTGACATGGCAACGGACATACTTAATGATGAAGAAGAAGATATAAACCTTACGTTTTTACAGCAGGGGCCTACTTTGAAAATTGAGAGAAGAGGAGCACCAGAAATTTTGGTCGATTTGGTCCCTGCATTGAAAGATGATAGCATTTACCTTCTAGCAAAAATATATGGAGGACAATTTGAAGCAGGTCACTGTCAAGATCTTTTGTGGACACTGTCCTTTTCAGTTCAAGAAAAAGCATTTTTGGAACAGAAGGATCTGACCTTACCTAAGAATGCTTGTCATAAAAGGACCCTTCAGATTCTGAAGTATTTGAAACAAGAAAAGAGGAATTTAGAAACACCCCCATTATGGTGCAGAACACTGAGCTCTTATCATCTAAAAACACTTTGGCTCCACCAGTTGCAAAAGACACCCGAAGGTCAATGGCAAGAGAAGTTTCTGGAAGAAAGGGTTTTACAGCTACTGGATCATTTGATACATACTTTGGAATTACAAACTCTCCATCATTTCTTCTTGGGAAACACAAAACTGATTAAGCAAGCTGGTTCATTATGTATACCTAAGCATTTTCTAAGGAAAGGTTTAAAATATAATTTATATGATGAAATTGATCACAGTATAATAGTCCAGTCTATACAAGAGCTCATGGAATTGCAAAATAATATAAATATGTATACGACATATCTTCTTTCAGAACTCGAAACAAACTATTAAACATATGCCAATGGCAGAGGTCATTGGGTCAAGAAGTAAATTAGTTGCAATACTTTTATTTCCATAATCATAAGTGGCCATGCAAAACATATGCAGTATAAATAATGCTTTTTACTTAAGTAATATGTTTTGTTGTAGCAAGTGATTAAAACAAATGTTAGGCTACTAGCAACAAAGGTTGGCTATTGAGTATACTGTGAAATATTCCATTTTATGAATAAACAAATCTTCTGTGCTCTTGAATACATATCAACAAGGAATCTACTCTCTCTGAACTGACTGTGAGAATCATTGAAAAGTGATAAATATTAACCCCTATTTTCTTTATACAGCACCAGAAAAGGAAAAGAAAAACAAATTAGCAAATCTGAATTAGTTAACTGGAAACACTCTTACAGTATCTTTTAGGAACAAGTTCTCATTTTAAAATGTTCACTCACATCTAATGAGAAAATATCTAACTACAGAGAATGTAAAAGGCTAGAATGCAAAAATGCAAAGGTATTTAACCAGCAGAAAAACAGCAGTATGTCCCTGTGCAAAGTATTTGAACAATCATGATTATACTTCCAAAAATAAAAAAGGAATGAGAACATATCAAATGTACCATTCAGTATGAGCACATAACTGGAAGGCTGAATTATTCTGGAACATTTGGCATGATAGTTGAATTTGTGGTGCATTGTTTAAATAGGACATTTTTGCAATTTGTAGTTTGTAGTTTGTTCAGATAGAAAGTTACAGACAGAACAGCTAAATGCTTACTTATTTACCTAATAAAGTTCTATAAAATTATACATGAATTAGATATCTGCATATACATATATATATATATATATATATATATATATATATATATATATATATATATATCTTAGCATTTATCTATACATAACATTCTATAGTAGTCAGCTGCGTTAAATATTTGATATCCTCAAGTGGAGGAAAGTCCATCAGTGTAAGGCTGTTATATTTTAATATGAACAGATAGTAAAAATAGAGCTTAAAAGGCAGCCATGGTGGTGCAGCAATTAGCGTTGCCACCTCAGAGCAAGAGGTGCTCCGGTTTGAACCTCGACTGGGGTGCCTTTTGTGTGGAGTCTGCATGTCCTCACTTTGGTCGCATGGGTTTCCTCCAGGTGCTCCAGTTTTCTCCCACATCCGAAGGACATGCTGTAGGTGGATAGGACACTTTAAATTAGCCCTAGGTATGAGTGCATGTGTGTGTGTGCCTTCTGTAGAAAGTTGGGTCTGGGCTTGGAAATTGACACCATAAAACTCCACTGCCAATCATGAGCAGACAGATGATCCGCTGTGGTGACCCCTAACTGGGAAAAAGCTGGAAGAAGTAAAAATAAAGCTTAAGGCATAAGGGAGTTCAGGTAAGCAAATACACACTCTCCTATACTAAACAACCAGACTTATTGGGAATTTTGCTGTGTTTTGTAAAAGAACAACAGCTGCTTTGTACTCTGTGACAGCACAGTCAAAAAACTGGGTAAATGGGTATCTCAGAGGCAAGTTCTTTGCCACACCACTCCAAGAGTCAGAGTTTTGGTCCTGACTTCTGGCCATCAACTGTGTGGAGGATGCATCTTCTCGACTTTTTTGTCTGTATGGATTTTCTCAAGGTACATAATTTCCCCATACACATATAGACTAGCTACAACAAAGCTGAACTACACATACACATAGATATACATAGTAATACCTCAATAGATCAACACATCACAATGTCAACAGCAAGAATGTTGACTGCAAAAGGTCAATATTTCCAAAACGTTGACAGTTGTGCGAGATCGACAGTCCCTGGGTGAGGGAATATTCCCTCTTCCCTGGGGATTGTGTGATCTCAGAGTTGGTACACATATATATATATATATATATATATATATATATATATATATATATATAATTAGTATTGGGGTGTGGGGGGAGCAGCCCGCCTACACTGGGGCTGTAGGAGGACCTGCCCCCTGCAAAAAAAGTATGTTATTTTGTTCTTTTTGGTTGCATGCAGTGAGGATTTGACTAGCATATACATAGTTTAGTGTCAGCATTTCAGATGTCAAGTTTTTGCAGGTGACTTTCTTGCTGTCAACATTGTTGTGTGTTGACCTAGTGAGGTAGAGAGACACACACACACACACACATACACACACACACACACACACACACACACACACACACACATGTATTCATAACAGATCGAATGAGTACCACATCAAAATCTAGAATATCAATGTAAAAATCTTTGGAACACAGAACATCGACATGTAGTGCAAATGTTCTGAGGATTACTTTGGAAGCAACTAAAGCAATGGGAAGTGTTTTTTTTTTTCCCCAGGAGGATCTCATGCACCTGTCAGCCATCTGTTTCTGCTGACCAAACAGACTTTGACATTGTACATATATGGCCTTGAATAATATATATATATATATATATATATATATATATATATATATATATATATATATATATATATATATATAATAATATATATGTGTGTGTGTGTGTGTGTGTGTGTGTGTGTGTGTGTGTGTGTGTGTGTGTGTGTGTGTTTGTGTGTGTGAGTGTGTATTAACAGTATTCACCCTTGCCCTTTAGGTCAGCTCTGAAAAGTTCCAATGACCAGGTCATCAACTTTGTTAGCAAATGATAACTCCATAAATAACACTTTACCTAAGCCCTGAAATGGATAGCATAACTTCAGTTGATCACATGACACACCACTGCAATCGTATCTCTTAATTATATTTTTCATTGATACCATTTGTAAGGGGGTATGCCCTCTTCTCCTACATTCTCTTTATAACTACATATTCAGGGGTTAAGGACATGTGGTATTTTTCAAAGCTATTAATAGAAAATACAGTTTGCAACTGTGATTGATTGCAGCATCTGAATTCTTAATTGTAATATTCATACAGTTGTCGTGATAATCTCATCTTCAAAAGAATTTGCTTAGGGACAGGTATTGTAAAATTATGCCAAGTCTTTTAGGTTTCTGCTGGACACTGCAGTACAAATATCAGAATCATAAGATTGAAGAGATTTTTTTCATAGTACTTACCTTATTCATATTTAGTGCTAACAGCAGTAGCCACGTGATAAAAAATGAAACAGTGGTTACAAGAACTTTTTTATAAAATAGATGCATCCATTATGATTACTATATTTTAGAATGGAAGAAAGAATACATTCTGCTGCCTGTTACTCATGCTTTGCTGCAGGCTTTGCAAGGCTATCTGACATTACCTAAATCAAATGAGATACCTAAAATCCTTGGTAATTACTAAAAAGAATACAAACAGTTGCTTCAAATGATTCTGCTTGGAAAGCCTCTTGTTTGAAACTGGTGAGGGTTTCACTAATTTAAATAATGGGCTTCCACATTCCTTTCACTGGTCGCCAAATTTTGTAGTAATTTGCATCACAGAAAGATACAGTGTTGAACCATGGGTACCTCCTATTGAAAGGAAGTAAAAATGGTGCAGAAATGTATACTATACAATGTGGAATGATTCCACTCAGTCAAAGGGTAGGTTTACAGTTTGCTAACAGCGAGTCTTGCCTATATTTGGTAATTATTAACGCTACTGCCTGTATACTAATTTACATGAGCAAGAGTTACTAGAGATGGAGCTATTAGCTCTTCCCTCTGCAGAAGTCAAACTGACAGTCTGAGTTTTTCAAATTTCATTTCAGTTTATACTTTGAGGTCAAACTGTATGAAACAGTAATATGCTTAAAAAGTCTACTTTTAAGTCTACCTTTAAAACATTCAAGTGACTGTTTGAACTATGCCACAGGAGGTCTCAGAATGTCAAAGGACATCACCCAACCATGGGTTTAAGAACCCTCTGATACTTTTGTCCATCAATGATGTCTCAGTTGAATGAATAGCAATGGACATTGTGGGCCCACTTGTAAAAATGTGTAAGGGCCATTAGTATATCCTAATAAGTGTTGATTATGCAACAAAACTTCCTGTGGTAGTATCACTACAATGAGTCAAAGCTTTATTTTTTAACCACTGTTATAAATTAGATTATCTTCCTGTTTCCTAAACTTTCTGACTTCATAAACTATAATAATCAAATATGAGATATAGGAAAATCTAATGCATTACTTGACAGATAAGCAACATAGTCTTGATAGCTTATCAGAAAGAGTGTACTGTATACTGGTGTACAAAGTTAAAGTAATACAGCCTCAGATAATGTGCTTTAAGTTTGATTGAATTAATACAATCTCAAGAATCTGAATTGAATCAGTTGTGCACAGATCTGCTTAGTAATTAAACGCTCTATAATGTCTACCTCACCAATGAATCCTTCTGTTTTATGATACACGAGAGTGAGATATTATAGCCAATATATAAGCTACAGGCATATTCTGCTTTATTCTACATGTTTGCAAATATCATATGTCACACTGTTTAATAGGCAAGCAACATACGGTAAAACGATCATGAGTATTTGACAAACACTGTTGCATGATACCTTGTAGTGAAAAGAAAAAGCCACATATAAGAAAATAGAAATACTTTCAGTTCACTTAACAGCAAATATTATAGTGCTATTGGACCTACTTTGACTTCTGCCTTGTTGTCTTGATTTCTTTCACAGTGTGCATTTACCACCCACCTCAGACTCTTCATCTCCGTCACCTCTAGTTTCCTCAACTGCTCTGTCTTTACTGCCAAGGTTCTTGCATGATTCAATAGTTCTAGTCAGATCACTGTTTTCTACACCTTACTTTTCAGCTTCATTGGCACTTTTACAGGCTACCTACACCAAGCACTATGTGCCATTTAGCTGCATCCCCTCTGATTCCACTATTTTCCTTCTATATCAGTTTTCAGCTTCGTCAGATTTTCTTCATTTGCTGCCATGGTGCCTTCAGTTTTGAATTCCATTCCCCTATCATTTGCTGAAGTTCTTGTTCAGAGTCTGCTTGTAATGCAACATTATATACATATATATCAGCTTTGTTGATCTGTGTCTCTGACCTGTTTGCTAATGTTGTCCTTCACAAGTATGATCAGCAGTGGACTCAGAGCCGAACCCTATTGCACACCCACTCCTACTGGAAGCCCTTATTAGAGTCCAAACACTGTTTGTACTTGTATCATTGGGTCCTTGTACAAAGTCTGTATTAATTCTATCAATGTTTAAGGTGGTTCAAACCATCAGAGCATTGTCCAAATCAGCTTTCCTGGAACATTGTCATAAGCACTCTCCAAGTCTTGGAATGCCCAGATGAACTCCTTCCTCATTTCTAACTTCTTCTCAGCTATCTCTCTCACTGCAAACATCAGGTTGTTTGTGTCAAATAGGTTCATAGGTTCATAGATAGGTACTAGGCTATTGGCTCTAGGGCCTATATAAGCCTAGCCAAACAGTACCCTGGCTTTTGCCACACAAGAAAATTATTTTCCTGTGCCCTTGTCAAGCAGAGTCACAGAAGTGATGCCCAGGGTGAATTTCCTATCTCCCATTCAATCATCAAGATTTTTCTTGAAGAGTGCTAATGAGGAGCTTTGTTTGATATAGATAGGTAGTTTGTTCCAGAGTATAGGAAGTCTCTGGGACAGGAATCTATCCCTCCAGCGTGTTCTGTTTATTGTGGTGACAAGGTTTAGGTCCATAGGGCATGTAGCTCGGAGGGATTTCTTTAAGTGGAACATGTCCAGCAGCTCTGGGTTTGACATAGCTTTGTATGTTAGGCAGAGATTGCTTCTGAGTAGGCGATATGCGACAGAGTAAAGCTGGAGTTTTTTGAGACGTTCTGCGTAGGGCATCTGTTTGAGGCTGGTAATCCTCTTTGTGAGGTATTTCTGTGGCCTTTCCAATTATTGTAGATGTCTTCTGAGGTACATACCAAGAGGGGCATTGTACTGTATAATGGGTCTAATGAGTGATGAGTAGAGGGGAAAAATGACCTCTTTTTTCCTGGATGAGAAACCTTTTGTGATAAGGTGTGCCACATAGAAGGATTTCCTGACTACTGTGGTGATGTGATTATCAAAGGAGAGACTACTGTCCACCTGTGTCCCAAGGTCTCTTATCACACTTTCGGTGTTAAGTAGACTACTGCTTATGTGGTAGTTCATGGGTACAGAGTTTTTACCAAAAGGGATGACAATACACTTTTTGGCATTGAGCTTGAGGCCATGGCTTTGACACCAGGCATCTGTCTCTGTGAGGCCCTTTTATAGGATGTCCAAATTGTTAGGAGTTTTTATTATGGCTCCTAATTTGCAGTCAGCTGCGAACTTTGTTAGCCAAAGACCTTTTGTGTTAGACTGTACTTCAGAGAAGTAGATACCAAACAAGAGAGGACCTAGGACTGAACCCTGTGGTACTCCACTTGTCACTGGACTGAAGCTGGATTTAGAGTCTGCTACTTTCACAGTGTGGGTTCTGTCAGTGAGCCAGTTGGCAACCCATCTTGTGACATAGGGATTTATACCTAGTTTAGTGAGTTTGTCTATAATTCCAGAGTGGGGGATGGTGTCGAAAGCCTTGGCGAGTTCTAGATAGGCTGTGTGAACCACCTTACCCTCATCTACGGCTTTAGTGACTGCTTCAAAGAAGTCTATCAGGTTTAGGAGACATGATCTGCCTTTTACAAACCTGAACTGGGTAGGGTCCAAAGTTTGGAGATTACCAATGTCATTGTTTATAAGTTCCATGATAATACCCTCCATAGCCTTGCAGACCAGGTTTGTCAGGCTAATGGGGCAGTAGTTCCCTGTGTCTGTGGTGGCTCCCCCTTTGTGGAGTGGAATAACCATTGCTGTGCACCATTCAGTGGGCACAAAGCCTGAGGTGAGGCTATGATTGAACATGATACTTAGGTGGGATGCCAGTTCATTTTGTAGTTCATGTAGAACGCAGCCTGGGATGTTGTCAGGTCCCATGGATGCTGTGTTCTTGGCTTTGGAGAGTGTGCTTTTTACCTGTGCAGCCATGATTACAGGTACTTTGCATTCTTCTGGTATAGAGATGGGCCCTTTTGGGGATGAGAGAAGGGTAAAGTTAGCACTGAACCTATCTGCCAGGATGTTGGCAATATCAGTTTGTTCTGTATATTTAGTGCCATTGTGCTGTAACTCAGAGCAGATCTGAATGTTGCCACTGAGATTCTTGATATAGCTATAGAATGTTTTGTGGTTGTCTTTAGAATCAGTGGTGATTTTGTTTTCATAACTAGCTTTGGAGGATTTTCTGAGGGATCTCAGCTTCTTACTGAGGCTGACCATGGAGTTCCTCCAATCATGGGATTTTGCTCTTTTTTTGCAACAGTTTCTTTCTTCTGGTGTAGAGTTTATTTATAGCAGGGGACCACCAGATTGGCTTCCATTTTTTGGAGGATAGCATCTTGGTTCTGTTAAGGATTGCACGATCTATGCACTCGTGTAAGTGCTTATAAAGTGCAATTGTATAGGATTCAGCAGTCTTATCTCTATTGTCCATCAGCACGGTTGTCATGAAGTTTGCCAATTCTGTCTTAAGAAGCGTGAAGGTGGCTTTGGAGAAAAATTTTATAGTGGTTTCCCTAATGGGGGGGGGGGGGGAAGGGATGTGGATGTCTAGGGTGATTTGCTTGTGGTCGGATCTGACCAACGAGGAATTGACCTCTGGTGTGGAACACCGGTTGCCCATGTTGGTAATGACCAGGTCTAGGATATTGCTGCCCCTGGTGGGGGTGTGGATAAGTTGATCCAAGGCATTGGAATTAATGAACTCCAGAAAACGGTAAGCACAAGAGTTGGTACATGAGTAGTTTTCCCAGTTAATGGTGGGGTAGTTGAAATCACCCATTATTAGGGTGTTAGGTTGTACCCTAATATTTTCCAGTGTATCAAGAAATGAGAAGTGGGAATCCTGGGGCATGGTGGGGGATCTGTAGCAAGCTACAATTTGCATTGCAGTCTTGCCCAGAGTTAGTTGCACTTGGATAATCTCAGATGCATTATGCTGAACAACTAGCCTGGAGGTGTGGATATCCTTAATGAATATGGACATGCCTCTGCCTTTAGTGCTTCGGTTCAGGTTAGCTGGCCGAAAGTGTGGTATGAATTATAGCCTGGTAATGCAGGGGTCCTCTCTGGAGCCTGGAACCAGGTCTCTGTCGCTGCACAGGTGTCGATGTTCTCCATGTTATGGAGTATCTTGAGTGAGTGCATTTTGAGGTTTAGACTTCTAGCATTAAGTAGCATTACCCTCAGATTTTGCTTGCTTGTACCTGTTACGGTGGTGAATTTGTCATTTGAATCTTGCCAAAAAAAGGCACTATAGGGGTGGCAAGAGCCTTAGCCAGTATCCAGAATTCCAAGGGCGACAGGTGCAGGCCATCTCTGGCAAAACATCGTGGTTTGTCGATCATGTCATCCCAGGCAGACAGATACTGGATCCCCTTAGAATGACACCAGAAGCTTAGCCAATTGTTGAAGTCAATCATTTTGTCCTTGTACTGTGCTATCATTCTGGGTGATGGCAATATCTACTCAGGGCTAGGGTCATACCTGCCTGGGCTAAAAGATCAGATAGCTCCTCCATGTCTCTTTTCATGTAGTCCAGGGAGGTACATCTCAGGTCATTCACACCAACATGAACAATGACAGAGTCATATTTGTACTTACTGTGGAGTGACCTGAGTGCATGCATTATGTGGTGGATCCTGGCACCTGACAGGCAGCTGACAGTAACTTTCTCCTTGTTTAGCCTGGTGAGTGGAACATCAGTGTGCCTGACTATAGAGTCACCTATAACTAGAGTGTTGGGTATGTTGTTATGCCTTATGGGCTGTGGTTGAGTGGCACACTGAGTTTGTGGGCTATGTGTCATTTGGGTTGTGTTGAGGGGTGGAGGTTGCTTGCATTTCTGCTTTGGAGGTCCCTGTTGCTTGGGTAGATTTTTTTGAGAGCCTCCACGAATGAAGGTGTGTGTTTTGTGTTTCTATGTGTGTGTTTTGGTGGTATAGGTTTTGAGGGACTATGTGATGAGTGTGGTGTGGTGCAAGTGTTTACCTTCTTCTCTTGACTGTCTAGTCCAGTCTTAGTTGAAGAGAGCTTTGCTTCCAGTTTGGTTATATAAGTGCATCTCTCACAGGTTGTAGTGTTGGGTGGTAGGAGGAGAGGGTTTTCTGTGTACATGAGGCAATTGCTGCATTACCCCAAGATGCCCAGATCTAAATCTGAAAGGCTCATCTTCCATCATACTTTCTACTACTCTTTGTATTTGTTTATCAGTCACCCTCTAAAATACTTTCATTCAGTGTGATAGGAGTTTGATATGTCTGTATTACTCACAATTATGTTTGTCCCCCTTATTCTTATACTCTGGCTGGGATGCTTTTTCTTCAGCCATCTGGATATGCCTTTCTGTCCAAACTGTTATGAGTTTCCTCTGGAGCCATTTCTCATCTAACTCACCCAACATTTTGATTATTTATTTATTTATTTATTTATATTTGTTGATCGGGAGTGTCCGACTGGACGTAGGTCCATTTTCAGCGGAGACCCGGGGAGAAAAGCTTCACGGTTAAAATAAACAAACAGTAGTTACATTGGATTACATAGCGACTAACAATTTACATAGCAATTACTTCCAACATATTTACAGATGAAGAACATAGTACATCAGTAGACAACTAGAATCTTTATCTGTGATGTACATAACAGACATTAACAAATGTTACAATAAGAAGTTCCTGCTATATAATAAGTACTAGGCTTATGAGCATCTGAGCTTGTTATACTCAAGGTAGTTAGTGGAGTGGAAAAAAGGTAGTGGTTGGATGGGGTGGGTGATATTAGAGTGGGAGTTTGCAAGGCATAGCCAGCATGTTTTTAGGTGCACTTTTAGTAAAGTTTTGAAGTGAGTGCATGATGGTATGGAGGTAATTGTGGGTGGGAGGGAGTTCCATAATTTGGCTATGGCGCAAGAGAATAGTGCTTCACCAGCAGAGTTATTGGCTTTAGTGATCTGCAAGTGATTTTTGTTGCTGGATCTTAGTGTTCTAGTGGTGTGATAGGGTTGGAGTAGATTCTGGAGAGGTGGGACATTTAGTGGATGGTTTACTAGTTTGTGGGTGAGTGAGAGTTGATACCATTGAAGGAGGTGAGGGAGTTCAAGCCAGCCCAGTTCAGCAAGTGAGAGACAGTGGTGACTATGGTAGGATGCCCCTGTGGTGAATTTGGCGATTATGTTGTAGCAGGTCTCTAGCTTGTTTAGATCGCATTGCCTTAGGTTGGTATATATTGGAGAGGCATAAAGTAGGGTGGAGATAAGGTGGGAATTTGCTATTGAAATCTTTGCTGCTTTAGTGAGAAATTGCTTATTTCTGTATAACGCTCCTAGTTTTTTGTGGACTTTTTTTATGGTCATGGATATGTGAATGTCAAATTTTAGTTTATTGTCTATTTTCACTCCTAGCAATTTGGTGTGCTCAGTTGGGTATATAGTGGTTTTGTCTTTTGCTGTGATGTTAAAGTGAGAGTTGTTTTGAGTATGTTTGGTGGGTTGGAAGATGAGTAGTTTAGTTTTGTTTTGGTTGAGTATTAATTGGGCATCGGATAACCAAGTTTCAACAGAGGAAAAGGCTTCCTGTGTGACATTTTGCAGTTTGAGTAGGGACTGGGCTAAGCATATGATGGCTGAGTCATCTGCGTATTGTATGAGTGTGCTATGTTTGGTGGCAGAGGCTAGATTATTGGTGAAAACAGAGAAGAGTAGGGGTCCAAGGATGGATCCTTGGGGAACCCCTGTGGAGACAGGTAGTTGGGGAGATATGTCATTCTGCCATACAACGGATTGTTGGTGGTCAGACAGGTAACTCTGAAACCAGTTGGTGACTGATTGTGAGAAGGATATGTTATTGAGGACAGAGATAAGTTGTTTGTGTGGGACCATGTCAAATGCTTTAGATAGATCTAGGAAAGTAGCAGAGGAGAGATAGCCATTGTTTTTATGCTGAAGGATAGTGTTAGTAAAGGAGAGTAAGGCAGTGGTGGTGCTATGGTTTGATCGGAAGCCATGCTGAGTATTGGAAAGGAGGTTGTTAGTAAGGAGGTAGTCTGAGACCTGAGAGTGTATGCATCTCTCTAGTATTTTGGAGAGTGGAGAGAGAATAGCTATGGGGTGGTAATTGGTTAGTTCTGCAGAGGGTCTGCCTTTGTGGAGGGGAATTATATGTGAGACTTTCCACAATGTAGGAACATAACTTTCTGACAGATATTGGTTAATAAAGATGGATACTGGGTAGGCCAGAGCATCAGTTTCGATTTGCAGGCATTCACTTGGGAGGTTGTCTGCTGCTAATTTGGTGGGCTTAAGTTTAGTTAAGAGTTTTTTATGTTGGAGGTAGGTACAGGAGCAAAAGAGAAGGCAGTGGGGAGATTACTAGTTGAAGGTGTGGGTTGGAGGGGAGGGGGTTGTGTTGTTTAGCTAGTGATAGTATGGTTTGGGTGAAGTGTGTGTTGAATGAGGTAGCAATATTTTCTGAGGAGTGAGGGATGTTAGGAGGAGGGGTACTGACTTTACCTGGGTGGAGGATGGAGTTTATGGAGGACCATAATTGTTTGGAGCTGTGTTGGGAGGAGTCTAGGGCAGACTGGTAGTATTGGAATTTGTCCTGTTTTATTAGCTTTTTGACTCTATTGCATAGTTCTAGGAATTTCTGTCCAGTTGAGGGGGTTTTGGTTTTGCACCAGTGCTCCCAGGCTTTATCCCTGTTTTTCATTTCTGACTTATTGGTTTTCTGTAGCCATGGGGAGGGTTGTGCTTTGGTTCTGTAAAGTCTTATGGGGGCATGGTAAATAAGGATGCTCAGGAAGGTGGTATTAAAAAATTCAACTGCGTCATCAAGACTGAGGTACTTTAGAGGATGCTAGTTACATTCTTTGAGGGATGAGATGAATGTGAGTGGGTTAAATTATAGTTTTTTACGTATTTGATGGTAGATGACAGGTTTAGCTTGGTATAGGTATTTTTTGAGTAGGAATGTTGGGGAGTGATCACTGAGGCTATCTGATAAGCAGCCTGTTATATATGACTGGGGGCTCTTACTGACCAGTATCCAATCCAGAGTAGTGTGCTTGCTGGAGTTTTTATTTATCCTGGTTGGCGACTGGACTAGTTGAAGCCATGAAGGTTTACATGATGGGATGGATGGTTGCCAGAAAAGGATTGCCAGTCAAAATTGAAATCACCTAAAATGATAGTTTCTTGGGGGAGATGGTAGGTAGACCAGCTGAGGAGGTTTTCTACTGGAGGGTTGTTTTGGCCAGGTGGGAAGTAGCATCCAATTATGTTGATGGTTTTGTTCTGGTTTATTTTGAGTTTGGTATATATTATTTCTTCATTGCCTATTTGTGGAGCTGATGATTTTAAGATCTGGATGTTTAGATGCTTTTTAAATATTATAGCTACACCACCTCCTTTCTTGTTTAGCTGGTCTACTCTTAGTATGCCGTAACCTGTAGGGAGTATTTGCTCACTGGTAATGTGAGGTTTTAGCCAGGTTTCTGTCAGGATGACTATATCTGTCAGGATGACTATATCTGTGGAGTACAAGTCTATGGTGGCATGGAGTTCATGGACTTTGTTGGATATACTTCTAATATTTAGGCTTAGTAGAAGGAAGTCACTTGGCTTTCTATTGGCTGTAATATGGGAGAAGTTGTGGTTTCTAGTCTGATTATGAGGATTGGGGTTGGAGATGGTAGGGCCAGGGTTGGGGTGGATGTCTCCACTTAGGGCTAGTTTTGATATGCATGAGGTTATTAGTTTTCTCAGTTTTTGAATGTGTTTGTTTATAAGGGAAACTTTATGATTGTGGTCTGTGATCATGTCTGCCATGACCTCATCTGAGCCTGCTGCCTTCGCTGATTTCATTTTCCTTAGTGCTGTTCTTATTTTATATATATATATATATATATATATATATATATGGGAAAACTAATCGTACCCTTAGGGAACGTATTAGGGACCACATATATTGCATTAATAGAAATGAAGAATATAATGCAATAGCAAAACATGTATTGAAAGAAGGACCCTCTCATCAATTTGTTTTTCAGATTTTACATGTACAGTATGTTAATATTAGAATGGGAAATATTACTAATGACACTGAATGTGCCGAGTTGAAATGGATTTTTCGACTGGGTGCGCATAGGGGCCATGGCCTAAATGACAGTGTTTCGATTAAACCCATCCTAAAAGCCCGGAAACTTAGATAGTAAATTTATATATCTTTGACAGATTCCATAAGGCTATGTTTTATTTAAATTGTATGCTTATGGTTTAGATTTTTTGGTTATATGTACATGTTTTGGTTTGATGTACTAAATAATGTGTAATGCTTTACATGATGTTGTTTGTTAGAAATGTTAGCATTTTAGATGAATTCTGTATTGAATTTTAGCTGTAAAATATATAGGTTTAGTTTAGTATGGTGACAGCACAAATTAGAATGAGATGTTTATTGTGCTGTTATCTTTATGAAAGCGCCAGTATTTTTATGAAAGCACCAGTATTTTAACTTAACTGTTTTGGTTAATTCAAGAAGTATTGGTGTTTTAATTTGAATGTTTTTAAACTGTAGTATTTATGTTTAATGTGAATATGCATATGTTAGAGTGTGATGTATATTTTGCTGTTACTTTTAAAGCACTAGCACTTTAATTCAACTGCACTAATTAACTAATTAGATGATCGTTGACTTTTGAATTTTGTGGTATATATGGGAAGAGAATTTCATTTGTAATGGTACATCTGATGAAGCGGTTGATTCCGTGAAAGCGCTTATGTTCTTGTGTTTTTTCTATCATTAAATGTTTTAACGTTGAAGTACGCGTTCCAGTGATCATTTAAAAGAATTGTGCTCATTGTCGACTGTCGCAAGGGATATTTGGAGCTGTTTTGATAATTCTGGGCAACTAACCTGTTTTTTGATACATATATATATATATATATATATATATATATATATATATATATACATTTGTTTTTAAATATCTATCCAACTATCGCTTGCTCTCTCTCTCTCTCTATATATATATATGTATATATATATAAATATATATATATATATATATATATATATATATAGAGAGAGAGAGAGAGATGGAGACAAAGTAAAAGGAGAAACAGATAAATATAATGGCCTCATTCCTTACATGTATTTTGAAGGGAAGAATGGATTGTTGTATAGGGCAAACGAAAACAAAAATTAGTACACATTTTTTCTTTACATCCCAGCAGATGACCATATACTGCCAACAGCTCACCCATTCATTCACTGGGACTACCACACCTGCCTTTGCCTGTCCAGATCTTTTCCTGACCCGTGTCCATGGCAGTGAAGAGATTGATGAGTCCGGTACAGCATCATACTGTTGCCAGAGAGTGGTTCCAACCCCATCCCACTTCACAGCACCATTCCAAGGACTGCAGTCACTGCCTATGGGAGGTGCATGCACACTTCACACATGTGCAACCTCCTAACCAAGTGGTATACCATCCACAGCATAGAGCTTGCCAGGATCTTAATGTTGCTACTGCAGCAAGTCTAGGCAGCCTTGCTCTCCCCAGGATGGTCAAGCCAGCAACCTCCATTCATTCCATCCTTCCCTCCCCTTCCATCTGGTCTTCTTATTACCTATGCCACTAGCCAAATATGGATTTACATATTGTATACATACCCCTCTGCACCACAGGGCTGGATCAATTCTACAAAAATGTTGATTCCAATACCTTTGAGAACACATGTGATGAGACTAACACCTACCTACATTTTGGGAGGGTCAATAAGGCATGGACAAAAGCAAAGCAGAAACTTTAGGTAATGTTTTTGGCCTGGTGTAATGAAAGACATTGTGAGCTTCTGTGCAACTTAACCAGAATGTAAAAAGGCTATACCATATCCAGGTTTCAGAGATCCATTTATAACCATGACTATTACTGAAGTCCAGTTTGAGCAGATAACTATGTATCTTGTAGGACCATAGATAACATTTGGTCATTTCTACCAATACATTCTAATCATTGTTAACTATGCCACTAAGTTTCCAGTACTCGGAAAAGGTAATGTAAAGGCAAGTGCCAAAAAACTAGTATGTCTAGTATGTCTTTTCTCTAGAATAGGGATCTCCAAATAAATGCTCAAAGACTAGGAAAACTCAGTATTTTAAAAGAAAACAAGAACTTCAGTAAACCACCCACAAACTGTTGGGTTAGTGGAGTGCTTTAACAAAACACTGACATCTGTTGTAAAGAAAGCCATAGAGCACGATGGTGAGAACTGGGAACATTTAGCCCAGTGATTCCTTTTTAAAATAAGAGAGGTGCTACATGCTTCAACAGGAGTTATGTTGTTTAAATTACTGTATGATAGATATCTCTAGTGCTCGCTGGATGTAACAAAGTATACTTGATTATGGGTTACTGGTTAGGCTTTTAGTGTTCTGCAGACTGGTTGCATTGTACTTACCTATAAAAACTTGAACTTGGATAGAAGTGAAAATTCCATTTAAAAGTGTGATAACACACTTTACAAACTTACCAGATGGGTTGAAAATTGTTTTGCCTAAATTTAAGAAACAGATGTAAAGGGCACAAGAGATACAACAGACATTGTATAAAAATAATGCCAGACTTATGGAATTTAAATCAGGAAACAAAGTGTTAGCGTTAGTTTCCTCTACCAAAAATAGATTCCTAGCAAGATAGTAAGGATCTTTTAACATGGTAGCATAAATAAATCATCATCATCATCAACAACCCCTTTTTCCCATGGAGTCAAGTGTCACGTCGTTTATCACCATTTTTGTCAATTCAATGCCAAACTCCTACCTTCTTCAATGATCAGGTCTGTTTTTTTCAGGTCTTCTCTCACTTAATCCATCCATCCATCTCTTTGCTGGATGCCTTGGTTTCCTCTTGACATCTTCCTGTTTGTCCCAAATCTTCTTTACCAGATTATCTTCTGCTTTCCTGCACATATGTGTGAACTATGGTAACTTGTTTTATTTGATCTTCTCAGCAACTGGAGCTACGTTGTCTTCTAAGCTGATGTCTCACCTCTTCACCTGTTCCACAGTGTGCATATTACCACCCACCTTAGGCACTTCATTTCTATCACTAACTTCCTCAACCGCTCTGCCATCACTGCCCATGTTTCTCTACTATGCAGTAGTACTAGTCACATCACTGTTTTGTATACATTACTTTTCAGCTTTTTTGGCATTCTTTTCTAACACGCTATTTCTGACACTCTGTGCCAGATGAAAAAAAAATGTTTTGCCAAAGATAAATAAACAAAGCAAACTGGAAAAAAAGAGCAGATATATCACATAAACGTATTAAAACCAGGTAGGAAGATGAATTTGCTGAAAGCTGTCATGGGCATGAATAGTATGATACTAGGGAATTCTGTACTTTGTTAAAAAGAGGAAACTTGTGTAAATTCCAGAAACAGAACTAAAAATGTTTTCACTGAGAAATGAGGATGTTTTTCTAAGCTCCCTGGCAGAACAGATTTAATACTATATCATAAAGAGACTCCACAGGAGGAGAATGTAAACCTATAACATATTTGGAAACAGTGACCCAAGAAATGCAATAAGTGAAGAAGTGAAGCAAATGATTAATTTAAGAGTTATTGAGGAATTCCATAGTGCATGTAATAGCATGATTGTGCAGGTCCCTAACTCAGACATTTCCTTAAGATTTTGTAATGATTTTTGGAAACTGATTGAGATATCCACATTTAACATTTGCCCAGTGTGGATGAGCTCAGAGAGAGGCTAGGTAAAGTAAGTAGGTCTTGACCACTCTAGATTTGACCAAGATTCACTCGCTGATTCATCTTTCCATTGAAGCTAAAATGAAGGCAGCATTGTCTACCTCTCCATCCCTGAAGGTGCTTTTCATTATTCTGTCTTACCACCATTTGAAATTCGCAGAGCTTCTGCCACCTTTAAAAGCTCATGTATAAAGTTCTGAAACCTCAGAGGTTCTCAGCTGCATAACATGTTGATTTAGTAATTTACTTAGAGGATAAGGAACCATATTCATCCAAAAGATAAGCTGAGATAGGCTGTGTAAGACAAGAAGGACTTAATTAATGGGCCCTGAGCAGACAACATGATGTTAAAGATTGGTCTGTAGCCAGTATCAAACAGCATGTTAAAGTATTTTTAGGCCTTTCAGGCTTCTATGGAAAGTTAATTCCCAACTTTGTTACCACAACCTGTCCTCTGACAGATTTTAAAAGGTGAGCCCCTCCCGTTACAAATAAGATGCCTTGTATCATGAGATGAAGCTCTTAAGCAGCTGAATAGAATGTGCTCAGCACTAGTTTTAGCTGACTTGCTAAACCTTTTTTATATACAATAATACATCTACGGTTGTGTTAGCAGTAGTGTTATTGCAGCACATAGGTGGTGAGGAGCACACAGTCTACTACCTAAGCTGGAAGTTGATTAAGGCTGAAACCAAGTATTCTGCACACAGCAAGAATGTCTGATTACTAAGTGGGCACTAACTTCCTTAGACTATTACCTATCGGGATGCGGCTTCTCCCTGATAACTAACCATGCAACCTGCAATGATTATATAAACATCTCAGTCACATAACCCATCCCAGTTAGGAAAAAAATTGGGGTTTCTATACTGGGAGATGGGTCATCATGCCATAGAGGCTGCTTCTCTTATATAAAGTGTTTATATACTATTATTTTGCATTACAGAAGTAAAAGTTTGCCTAGTTTATATAATGCTCTCTTGGCTTTAAGATGGTCAGATGTTTTTCTGATGCTCCACTCAGTAACAGCCCTGTGAGTAACACCTTGGTGACAGCATAGGATGTCATAAGTATATGATGGGTTAAGATAGGTGTCAGCATCATTTAAAATAAGTAATCTTAAAGCAAAGCATACAGATGTATATCATGGTGTCAGCATCATTTAAAATAAGTAATCTTAAAGCGAAGAGTATGAATATATTTCTCAGGTTGAGTGTGAGGAGGGTAAAACAATTTTTTCTGACTGCAGCCTTAAGTATCCATTGTTGGTTGGTTGGTTGGATAAAAAAATATACATAGCAGAGGAGGTGAGGGTTACAGTGACATTTTGGGTGAAGCAAAGGAAGTATTTGAGGTAAAGGCTGATTTGGATATTAGCAAGGGGAAGAAAGATCTAGGTAGTAAAACAGGCTAGTGATGAAACTGAATGAGGGCAAACAGGAAATAAATGCAGAGAAAATTAAACAAAGATATCATACGAATACTTACTTTTTCCATGTAGATCAATAAGGGGAAAATGACAGACAGTGTTGTTTTTTTTTTGTATAAAATGTGACTTGCCTCTGGGATAGGTTAATGTGTAGCTAGCAGAAGGACTTAACCGCAGCCCAGCCTCTAGTTGGAGGCAGTCAACCAAACCTTTGCAGAGCAATGGTGTTTTCCTGTACTGGTGAAGGGAAAATTGAAAAGAAAGGAACAAAAGAAACAGGTGCAGTGTAGAACAACAGTAAACACTGATTTTAGTGTTTGCAGTAAATTCTGATTAGCCTAGTACAGCAGGTGCAGTGGATAGGAGTGGACAGCTTAGAAGCATCATGAAAAACTATTAGCATAAGCTCAGTCCTGTGGACTTTGCAGTTAAGTCAGCTGAGAGGTGTGGACAGGAAGATGCAGTAAAAGTACATGAGCAGCGAAAGAGAGAGAGAGAGAGAGAGACTGTACATAGTAAGTTTGCCTTCGATGCAGCGCAACAACGTTACTTTGAAGTTAGAGCAAGACCTTTATGCAGGATAAGGCATTCATATCAGCAGTTGAAATCTGAGCAAATAAATGAATAATTTGTCAAAATTGTATATCATCTTTAGGTTACTGCCTGTAAACCTGATATTAGCCAAGAAGCTAGAGCAGATAGCTTGGTATTATCTACACTATCCCCTTCAACAGTGACTTACAGACCTGCATCTCCCTTAGTGCATCTTATTGAGGAAATATAGCACACATCATGTAGAAACATACAAAAAGGTATGTATAAAGCTGACAGTATGTAAAATTAGTACAGTCACTATTAACAGTGGAAAAGTTGGCTCTATTCTTATTGACTTAACTAAAAATCGGTGAGTTTTAACAGTTTAGCAAAGAAATGTTACTTCTTACTTCTAAACATGAAAACACTGGTATGAAATAATGTATGTTTACCTGTTTTCCATTATAACACAAAAACTAGGAATGTTGACTAGTTATAATGAAACTTCCAAGAAAGCAGCACATTTGAATTGTTATCAGCATAATTTATCATACTTTGTTCATAGAGGGGAGTAGTTAAGCATTGTCAATTATACAGACTCAGCAACTTAAATATCTGTGGCCAAAAGCATACCCGAGGATTATTACATTTGTCTGTCAGAGATTAAGGCCAAAAGGATGAAATCCTCAACATGCATTTTTAAACAATGCTGACAAAGAAAATCAAAAGTACTTAGTAAGGAACTTAACATCCCAAACTGTAAATTTACAGTGGTGGTCTTGTCACTTGAAAGGAGGAAACATTCTATAATATAAACACTGTGCTACCCAAGCGTAGGGAAACTGATGCCAGATGCTGGGAACTGTGAAGTGTCTGCTTTTCCCATGGCACTGAAATACATTATTTATAACTATTACAACACAGGCAAGATAGTATAGAACAAAGGCAGGGAACAGCAATGACTCTGGCTATCACAAATGCAGAATTCACACTCCTGTATCACATAGGAGTAAATAATTAACTAACCAAAAGACACTGCTCTTTGCTAGATTTCTTTATGCCTGTGAGCTATAAGGAGCAGTTGTTTGCTCCAGGAAAACTCATTTAAAATAGTCATGCCGACAGCCTCAGTTATTGCATTGGGCTACAGGATGTGACTTGAGCTTTGTTGAAAGCAGGAATAATTTTGTAGCATTAGCTGCAACTGGAGAGTCCCAGTAAGCTGAAACAACCATGTAAACATTTTATCTATTCTCTTCACCTACATAAGATTAATAGCCTTGCATATGGATTAATATTCATCAAGTATGTCAAATTTTGCCACAAAACATGTATACCAGCACATAATTTAATATTCAGTGGAAATCATTGCAGGATATTATTACTACTAATACTACTAATACTAATACTTTAGGATTCAGAAGTATATAATGGAAAAATTGAGGTTAAGATTATCATAAGGATGTATCTGTTAAAATCACAACTGTTTACATAAATGATTGCAGGCATAATTTTTTCATAAATGAATTTAAAATGGAAGTATATCATGGAAAACAGAATAAATATGACATTACTCAGTAAGCATAACAGAGAAAAGTTCTTGAAGTTCAAAAGGCTTATATTTTTGTGCATCTTTGGGGAGTGCACATGCATGAGACAGTATATTAGTTATAAACTAGTTATAATTAGTTATAATTTAGTTAATATAGTTACAGTTTTTATAATTTAGTTAATATAGTTATAATTTAGTTAATATAGTTATAATTTAGTTAATATAGTTATTAGAGAGCAAACAAGAGCAAAGAATTAAAAAAATAGACCATGAAAGAGAATGGGGGTGAAATTAAAGAGAATACCTAATATGCTATCCTCTCTAGCAACTGGTAAGTAGTTTATACCAAATTACATGGCACAAGATTTACTAAACTGAGATTTCACAGGGAATCTACAAATTATCCACTTTCTATACTGAACAGGCCATAAAAAGGATGAAACATGCCTGCATGCATCATTAAAGACTTGGAAAAATAAAACAAAAATGAATAAATAAAAAGTCAGTGGGCCTTCAGAAACCTTCAAGCTGAATACAAGAACGCCCTTCATGGAGTTTTGCATATATCCATGGGCCTCCTCCAAAAGAGGTTTATAGTATTACACATTGAAAAGTCTGGATTAGATCAGATGTTTCTGTTCGCTGCTATTTTTTTATTTTTTGGGGGGTTTTGTTATGTTATATTTTTACCCTTTGGTTTGGTTGTTGTTTGGGATATTTTACAGCCACTCTAATGTTGAAGACATCAAGTTGATTTTTAAGGACTTGCCAAACTATTGCACTGATATAGTTAAAAAGAAGGTGAAACAAATTACATCTGCAACTAGAAGGATATAGTTTTAAATGTCTGGATGCATCATTAAAGACTTTAAAAAAGTTTAAAAAAAATGGAGACCTTCAGAAACCTTATAGTTTAGCACTTGAATGCCCTTATATGACCAGTTATATATATCCCATGGACCTTCTTCAAAGGAGGATTAAGGTATCACACAGTGAAGACCTTGGTTAATTGTAGGCCTTTTTGATTACTGTTAGATTTTTGGCTTTTCTGTTGTATCTTTTTACCTTCTGTTTTGATTGTTTTATTTTTACTGTTGCCAATATTTGTAATAGAAGAAAATCAAAGAGTAAGTAATGGTTTCCATTATGGAATGTATTCTTCAACAGGGAGGACTTGGGCTCTTTTTCTACAGCTCACATTTTATATCTTGGTAGGAAAGAGCTACTGAGTACAGAATTGAAGAATTTTAAAACTGTCACCAGGAGGAGCCCAGATGTTCTTCTAATTCCATTGCCATAGCTAACAGTTCTACAAGTAATTATAGTATTACATTAAATTTAAATTTATTGGCCATCCCACTGTATTCCACAGAGCCAGATTACTAAGAGCACACTCCAATCCAATCTATCTTGCTCTTTTAAAATGAATGACTCTCCTTAAATTGCTAAAGCTTTGGTTACTTCCATATCTAACTGATTAGTTCATACTGCAACTCTTAGGATATTAACTGATTTGTTCACTCATACCTATAAAATCTGCAACATCTAGTCCAAGATCACCAACTACTGGACAGCCCACATTCTGCCTTATAGTAGTCATCTTCGGATTATTGCTTCTGTTTTACTCCTGGTGACAGAAGGAGCATGGTGACATTAGTTCCTAGAGACTGCTGATCACCAGAAAATCTAATAACCACCTCAAAGGTCCAGCTCGGAATTCATGCTTATATTTTGCTGCTGGTGAGAGAAGGAGCAGAGGACATTGATTCCTGCCTGTCTCTGACTGGGCAGTGAGTTTCTGTGTGGGACCTTCCTGAATGGTCTGGTTGCTATTCAGTGCATCTACAAGGAAAATGGCTACAATGAGCCTAAAGACCCCCTGCATCATCTGTGACAAGACTGTTGATCACCAAAGAGCCTGTGGCCTACTTCTCATCTTGGAATTGGTGCTACTGTTTTGCTTTTGGTGAAAGAAGAAACAAAAGAGCATTGTATCCCAGCAGAGCTTGGTGTCACTGCCCAAGTCACTGGCACACACACACTTTGAAATTTGATTTATATACAAACACATAGGCACTCCTGGGGAAGTCTTGCACAGGTTTACTCACTATGCCCCCTTCTGCCCAGACTAAAATGTAGTTATCGCTGCCACCAACCAGCTCTTTATCAGCTACTATAAGACCATTACAAAGGGTGACCAATTCTACTGTGTAATATTACTATTATCCAAATGGTAAGAGTGGCTTGTACAGTGTCACCAAATACATATGCAAGTACTCTAAGAGCTTACATATCTCTAAATGAACCAGATACAATTAAAAGTTTTAAATATATTTAACAATAAATAATAAAAGAACAAGATAATACTCAATAACTCAGCACAGTGACAATAGACTTCAGAATCACAGGAAATAGTTTAAAACAACACTGCAGGACAGTCTCATAAATACAGAAAATATCTAAGCTAATCTTACTATATTCCTATCTATCTCTAAAAGACACTTTTCCATAGTTATTTACTATTAGCAAGGCAGAAGTGCTGATGAGAGGATGTTTCTAGGTCCAAAGACAAATACAAAATTCACAAACTTGATAATTCCTAAATTAGTATCAGAACATTACTGCTGGGTCAGCTGGATGACATCACTCTTTGTCACCTGCCTCCAGTTCCCAGGCTAACAGAAACATAAAATTTAGCACCTCTGTGTCAAAAATACTTATCTCACAGATGTACAGCTGCTAGGATGTCACAGAACAATAAAAACACTCTGCATTTGAAGCATAGTAATTATTTATGTTTCAAGACAATAGAAAGAACTTCTAGCTGTAGACATCCTGTCTTTTTGCTGCATTAACTAACTTTATAGCACATCATAAAACTCTACTTTTCAACTTATTTTCTTATAGTTTTGCAAATTAATGCTGTATGTTCCAGCTTCTACTATGAAAAATCACATCTGCACAGGCATATAGTTTATACACATTTCTGCTCTTTTCCAGTAGGGTACACTGTGGTTACATTTTTGAAGCTCAGTACATAATATACAGTTCAACACACACTTCTGCACCAGTAGTTTAATATACATATAACATACAGTTCTCTTACATTTGTAAGACAAGCCTGTTGATCACAAATGACATATGATTATTTACAAAATTCCAGCTAGCTGGGCTGGCAGCATTTCAGTTTGTCGCACCATGTATAGACTCAGGCATTTTGAGTTGACATTTTTCCTGTAAAAATACCCCTGAAATTTCACAAATACATAGCTGCACACAGGTCAATTAGTTTGGAATGACAAGCACTGCCCCAAGAGTTGCAAACCCGATTCTCCTGACATTATTTTATATTCTCACCCAACTATCTAATCAATAAAAAGGTGCCTGTTGCCATGGATATTAACTTTCCCAGTATCAACGTTACCATCTTGGTGGATATGGGAACCATGAGGCAATGCATAACTCACCTCATGTTTACTAATAACCACCTAATTCTCAAACAAATTGATAAGATACATGACAGATGTTTTACACAATGTCACTGGAGGCAAAGCTCTCACATAAAAGCACTCCTAATGCCAATCAAGTTATCAGTAGTACATACACAACATCCACCATATACAGTAGAAAGCAGACACATAGACCCACATATGCTGAAGAACTTAAATGTAATCTTCCTAAACTTCAAAGACCTCCTAGATGAAGTACACATAACAGATGCCCTCAGCAGCCCCGAGTACACTATTTCAAAAACGGGATGCATACGAATTACCGAACGGCAACATAACCGAAACATATTCAGCCGGGCATACTTGCGCGAAAGTGCTTTTCACCGAAAGGCACTTTCACGTAAGTATGCCTGTTGCAGAGATCGCACTATAGTGGGGATAAGGGATAATTCCCTTTTCCCCACTGTAGTGCGACCTCAGTGTGAGAATATATAAGTAGGGGAGTGTGGGGGGGGTTCAGGGGGGGTTTGCCCCCCTGCAAAAACATAAAAGTAATGTTTTTTTTTTAAACACACTTTAACAAAAGCACTATTTTGGTGAAAGCGCTTTTGTTAAAGTGTGTTCAGTGATTGTGGATTCGGACTATTGAACTTTCATTCAATAGTCCTAGATCCTTCAAAAACACCCACAACATCTCATACAAAGACATATCATGAAGCCTCTATTTCTAAGTTCATAAGGCAAGCCACCCCACAACCCAACATTCTGTTGACTGAAGAGTCTGTTTTGAGACACACTAATGTCTCTCTGACCAGAATAGATAAGAAGAAAGTCACAGTCAGTAGATAATCATGGTCGGGAACCTCCACATTATGCTCCCACTCAGATTACTAGACCACAAGTACCAGTATGACTCAGTCATGGTCCATGTGGTTGTAAGTGACCTGAGATATACCTCTCTAGACTACAAGAAGAGAGACATCATGTTGCTCTCGGAATATGTGTCCCAGACTGGTATAACCCTAGCATTGAGCAACATTCTACCTTCTCAAAGCATAATGCTACAATATGAAAAGAAGATGACTGACTTTAATAATTACCTTACTTTCTGGTGTTATTCTAATGGGGTACAATATTTGTCAGCATGGAAGGAGATAGTAAATAAACCACAGTGCTTTGCTAGAGATGGTCTTCACCTCTCCCCTCTAGGCTTTTGAATATTAGCTAAAACATGGTTGTCCTCCATAGTGCCTTTCTTTAAGCATTGACAAACTGAAAGTACTTCCACCATAGCATATCAAAACCAAGAAAAATCTAAAAGTGTTATTGCTCAATGCTATTTGTCTAAACAGGAAGTTCATAGATTCATAGGTAGGTACTAAGCTATTGGCCCTAGGGCCTATATAAGCCTAGCCAAAGGTATCCTGGCTTTAGCCACCTAAGAAAATTATTTTCCTGCGCCTCTGTCGAGCAGAGCCACAGAAGTGATCCCCCGGGTGAATTTCCTATCTCCCATCCAATCATCAAGATTTTTCTTGAAGAGCACTAATGAGGAGCTTTGTTTGATATAGATAGGTAGTTTGTTCCAGAGTATGGGAAGTTTCTGGGACAGGAATCTATCCCTCCAGCATGTTCTGTTTATTGTGGTGATAAGGTTTAGGTCACTAGACTGTGTAGCTCATAGGGATTGGGATTTCTTTAAGTGGAGAATGTCTAAATGCTCTGGGTTTGACTTAGCTTTGTGTGTTAGGCAGAGATCGCCTTTGAGTAGGTGATATGCAATGGAGTAAAGCTGCAGTTTTTTGAGACGGTCTGTATAGGGCATCTGTTTGAGGCCGGTAATCCTCTTTGTGAGGTATTTCTGTGGCCTTTCCAGTTGTTGTAGATGTCTTGTGAGGTACATACCAAAAGGGGCATTGTACTCTATAATGGGTCTAATGAGTGACAAGTAGAGGGGAACAATGACCTCTTTTTTTCCTGGATGAGAAACCTTTTGTGATGAGGTGTGCCACGTAGAAGGATTTCCTGACTACTGTGGAGATGTGATTATCAAAGGAGAGACTACTGTCCACCTGTGTCCCAAGGTCTCTTATCACACTTTCAGTGTTAAGTAAACTACCGCCTATGGGGTAGTTCATGGGTACTGAGTTTTTACCAAAAGGGATGACAATACACTTTTTGCATTGAGCTTGAGGCCATGGCTTTGACACCAGGCATCTGTCTCAGCGAGGCCCTTTTGTGGGATGTCCACATCTTTTGGAGTTTTGATTATGGCTCCTAGTTTGCAGTCATCTGCGAACTTCATTAGTCAAAGACCTTCTGTGTTGGCCTGTACTTCAGAGAAGTAGATACCAAAGAGTAGAGGACCCAGGACTGAACCCTGTGGTACTCCACTTGTCACTAGTCTGAAGTTGGATTTGGAGTTTGCTACTTTCACAGTGTGGTTTCTGTCAGTGAGCCAGTTGGCAACCCATCTTGTGATTTATACCTAGTTTAGTGAGTTTATCTATAATTCCAGAGTGGGGGATGGTGCTGAAAGCTTTGGCAAGATCTAGATAGGCTGTGTGAACCAACTTACCCTCATCTACGGCTTTGGTGACTGCCTCAAAGAAGTCTATCAGGTTTAGTAGACATGATCTGTCTTTTACAAACCCGAACTGGGTCGGGTCCTGAGTTTGGAGATTACTAATGTCATTGTTTGTAAGTTCCATGATGATACGTTCCATAGCCTTGCAGAACAGGCTTGTTAGGCTAATGTGGCAGTAGTGTTCAGGGTCTGTGGTGGCTCCCCCTTTGTGTAGTGGGAGAACTGTCACTGTGCGCCATTCAGTGGGCACATAGCCTGAGGTGAGGCTATGATTGAACATGGTACTTAGGTGGGATGCCAGTTCATTTTGTAGTTCATGTAGAACACAGCCTGGGATGTCGTCAGGTCCCATGGATGCTGTGTTCTTGGCTTTGGATAGTGTGTGTTTTACCTGTGCAGCCGTGATTACAGGAACTTTGCATTCTTCTGCTATAGAGATGGGCCCTTTAGGGGATAACAGGGGGATAAAGTTAGTACTGAACCTATCTGCCAGGATGTTGGCAATATCAGTTGGTTCTGTATATTTAGTGCCATTGTGCTGTAACTCAGAGGAGATCTGAGTGTTGCCATTGAGATTCTTGACATAGCTATAGAATGCTTTGTGGTTGTCTTTAGAGTCAGTAGCAATTTTGTTTTCATAACTAGCTTTGGAGGATTTTATGAGGGATCTCAGCTTCTTACTGAGGCTGACCAGAGAGTTTCTCCAATCATGGGATTTTACTCTTTTTTGCAACAGTTTCTTTCTTCTGTTGTAGAGTTTGTTTATGGCAGGGGACCACCAGACTGGCTTCCTTTTTTTGGAGGATAGCATCTTGGTTCTGTTAGGGATTGCACAATCCATGCACTCATGTAAGTGCTTAGAAAGTGCATTTGTGTAGGATTCAGCAGTCATACCTCTACTGTCCATCAGCATGGGTGTTGTGAAGTTTGCCACTTCTGTCTTAAGAAGCATGAAGTAGGCTTTGGAGAACTTTTTTACTGTGCTTTTCCTAATGGGGAGTAGGGGAGGGATGTGGATGTCTAGGGTGATTAGCTTATGGTCGGATCTGACCAACGAGGAATTGACCTCTGGTGTGGAGCACCGGTTGCCCATGTTGGTAATAACCAGGTCTAGGATATTGCTGCCCCTGGTGGGGGTGTGGATAAGTTGATCCATAACATTGGAATTTATGAATTCCAGAAAATGTTGAGCAGAAGAGTTGGTACATGAGTAGTTTTCCCAGTTAATGGTAGGGTAGTTGAAATCACCCATTATTAGAGTGATAGGTTGTACCCTAATATTTTCCAGTGTATTAAGAAATGAGGAGTGGGAATCCTGGGGCATGGTGGGGGATCTGTAGCAAGCTACAATTTGGATTGCGTTCTTGCCCTGAGTTAGTTGCACTTGCATAATCTCAGATGCATTATGCTGAGCAACTAGCCTGGAGGTGTGGACATCCTTAATGAATATGGACACCTTCACCTTTAGTGTTTCTGTCCAGGTTAGGTAGCCGAAAGGTGTGGTATGAATTATAGCCTGGTAATGCAGGGGTACTCTCTGGAGCCTTGAACCAGGTCTCTGTCACTGCACAGATACTGATGTTCTCCATTTTAAGGAGTGCCTCGAGTGAGTGCATTTTGAGGTTTAGACTTCTAGCATTGAGTTGCAATACCCTCTGATTATTCTTGCCTTTGCCTGTACCTGTTAGGGTGGTGAATTTGTCATTTGAACCTTGCCTAAAAAAGGCACTCCACTCCCTACAAGCTCTCCTCACTCTAGAGAATGCTGGCTTCTTTTCATTTACTGAGAAATGGTTTAAAGCCACTGACAGCACACTGGCAGTGCAAAGTTATAATGCCTTACACACATTTAGACCAGCTACTACACAGATAGGGGCTAAAGGTGGAGGTGTCTCGATTTACATCAAAAATAAATATACCTCAAGTATATTTATTTACTTACTTGTCAAGTATGGTCAAACAAGACGATCCACATTCAAATCACCATAGGCAACATCTAATAATACTTCCTTGCAAGCTATAGGTCCCCCTCTATGTCTCAGGATACCCATACCATGTATTTAAATGTACTGACACCAGTCACCATCCAACCCAATACCATATTCATGGGCTACCTTAATTATTCCACTATTAACTAAGAATCATATATGACAACAAAAGTGCAGGCAAAGAGATTCCTGGATTTTGTAAATATAAACTCAATGGACCAGATTGTCAATTCAATGACCAGGGATGCAAACATACTGGATCTAGTCCTCACTAATATAGGAGACCACTGTACACCTCCTAGTGTAATGTCCTCTCTGGTAAGGTCAGACCAGAAAATGGTCTACTTTAAAGTAAAAATAAAACCAAGAAGCCCAACTATCCTTGGAATTTTCAGTAATTAAACTAAAGAAAATGTCCTGTTATTAAGTGATAACCTGGCAAAATTTCAAGCCCTCATAAACCCTGAGAATGCTGTTCCTGTGTGGAAATGTTCAAAGAAACCCTAGACAAGCATGTTAATAGCTGCATAGCGGCAGTTGTAATCACCAGAAATAAGTACAAATCTAACTCAAAAGACTAGACACCCTGATGGAATTACAACATCAGTAGGCTGTATAACAAAAGGAAGAAAACTGTGGCAAAAATTAAGAGGTGTAGCACCCAGCAGGATAAAAACATTACCATCAAACTAAGTAAACAATTCGGAGGACAAATAAAGCATACCAAAGCCAAATTTGAGGTATATTTGGCCTCCCAAGCCAAGGACAACCTCAAGACATTCTTTTGTTATGTTCACAACCTCAAAGGCAATGCACAATTGTATGCAGAGCTCATTGTTAATGGAGCCATCTATACTGAGCCAGAGGATGTATAGCAAACCTACTGGCAGACAAATTCAGCCATAACTTTACCCCTGTCTCCCCCACTCAACCTTTCCTTAGGAGATACCATCAAATATAACTCCCACACTGTCAATGGGAAACAGGTCCTTAATGTTCTGTCTAAGGCCAAGAACACTGCCTCTATGGGCCCAGACAATATCTCAGGATGACTTCTAAATAGCATGAAACATGACTTCTCAGGCCCTCTGAAACTGCGATTTAACCATAGCCTCCAAAGAGATTTTATGCCTCACAAATGGAGAACAGCATCCCCCTACACAAAGATGGGGCATCTACATACTACAGAAACTACAGACCTGTAAGTGTCACTAACCTCATATGCAAAGCCATGGAAAGAATTATCATGGAAATAATCAGTAATGACATATGAAATCTCAACACATTTGACCCAACCCAGTTTGGTTTTGTCAAGGACAGGTCATGCCTATTCAACCTGGCAGACTTATTTGAGAAGGTCAGCAAACCAACCAATGAGGGTAAAATGGTTTAGACTGCTAAAAATGACACAGTACCAGACTCAAGCATTGTTGATAAACTCAAGATGTTAGGTATAAACCCTTATGTCACCCAATTGGTAACCAGCAGGCTTACATACAGGACCCAGGAAATTAGAAATGGGCAGCCTACCTCTACAACGAGGTCAGTCACAAGCAGAGTCCCTCAGGGATTAATCCTGGGACTACTGCTTTTTGGCATTTACTTTTCTGAGGTCAAGGCCAATGTCAAACACCTCTGGCTGACCAAATTTGCAGATGACTGCAAATTAGGAGCAGTCATAGAATCTTCCACGGACAATAATGGTCTCCAGAAAGGGCTGTCACAGACAAATAGCTTGTGTCAAAGCCATGGACTACAACTAAATTCCAAGAAGTACATAATTGTATCCTTCAGGAAGTTATTCACCCCTGATAACTATTATACTCACAACACACCCCTAAGAGCTGACCCAGTAGTCAAGGACTTGCAGACACATATACACAGTGCTCTACTCTTTGACCATCATGTCTATGGTAGTGAGGGAATCATTCTGTGTTGCACAACTTATAAACAAAGTTATGGCATCAAGGTCAAGGAGGTCATTGTTCCACTATATTCAGCATTCATTAGACCTATCATTAGCTACTGGTAGCTACTCCACCACCCAATCAGCAGGCGCTAGTTGAACAACAGGTGGATAATGCTTTGGGAGCAAGGCCGAAAGTCCAGGACAAGGGTTTAGGAAGTTTTTTACTGTATCAAGTGAAATTACGCGAACCCTTCAGAAACAGATCACACAGTCGGGAACGGAGGAAGCGGAAGTTTTCAGGAGGATTCCAGACCAACGAGCGAAGAACGAGGAACTAAACCAATTAGTTTTTAATTTTTCCAGATTTGAACTCACTGAAACTGATTATTCATTACTAAACAAAGGTTTATCTTTCATACCATCACAAGGTAGTGACTTGAGTGAATTACTGACAGATTTGCGCATATTTGGACGCTCAGTTGCACTCAAATTGATGTTTAATAATGATAATACCACGAAATGTATAAATAGATTTAAACGTAAAAGTTCCTTTGTTCCTGTTTTTCCAGGTAATGTGGATTGTTTTATACAATTATGTGAGAATAATTTTTATACCTATTTTAGGAGACATGAACGCAAATGTACTTATTTCAGTTTGAATAAGGAACAGCAAACGTCTTTATTTAATCTATCCCATAATGTTGACCTGACTATAAAGCCAGTTGATAAGGGGGGTGGTATGGTATTACTTAACACTGATGATTACCATACATCCATGATGGATATGTTGCAAGATACTAACACATATCTGAAGGTTGATTCCGAGTATCTGGTTAAACTTGTTAAGAGAGTGTATGATGACCTTTATGATTTGTTAATGTGTAGACAAGTCATGTATGAATTATATGAGTATTTTTTGGTTGATTTTCCACTGATACCTTATATAAAAGGCTTGCCGAAGATTCATAAGGGTATCTTACCCTCCCCAATGAGACCCATAGTGGTAGGAGAAGGTTGGATCACTGAAAGAATTTCCAATTATTTGGAAAGTTTGCTGGGACCGATAGTGAGAAATATATCTGTCATTCTTAAAGATAGTTATCAATTGATCAATGAATTAAATACTTTGTCTAATGATGTTGGTTGCCTATCTTCTTGTATATTAGTAACCTTAGATGTGAATAATTTGTTGACATCTATTCCTAATGATTTCGGTATAGAAGCTATAAGGGAATATTTATGTACATTAGATAGTTTCAACAATGAACAAGTTATTTTGATTTGCACACTTTTAGAACTTGTATTATCTAATAATGTATTTCTTTACAGAGATATGTTGTATGCACAGAAGTGGGGGGTCGCTATGGGGACCCCTTGTGCAAATTCATATGCAAATCTGATAGTACATCAATGGGAGAGAAGTTTTATGTTTGATAGTTCATACTATAAGAATGTTTTATTATACAGAAGATTTGTTGATGACATCCTATTTTTTGGAAAGGCAGTATAGAAGAACTATATGCTTTTATTGATCATTTAGGATCAACCAGAATTTTTTAAATTTTCCCTTGAATTTTCACCTAATAAAGTGGATTTTTTAGATATAAGTATAATAAAAGATAGCCAGGGCAATATCTCTACTACTTTATACAGAAAGCCTTGTTGGAAAAATGCACTACTGTACTTTAGTAGTATGCCTCCTAGGTTTGTTTTTTCAAATATAGTGAAGGGACAATATCTTAGAATTATCAGGACCTGCACAGATGCTTTAATTAAGCAACAATAATTTGATCTTATGTATGCCTTATTGTTGGATAGAGATTATCCTGACTCCATGTTAAGTACGATTAAAGAATCTGTTTTGAATGTCTCTGAACACAGAGGCAATAATATTAAGGGAGTCACTAGTTATAGAGGAGATAGGATGAATATAGGTAAATATGCCAAGATAACGTTCATAACTAGATATACTAATGACAATAAGAATATCACAGACATTATTAAGAAGAACTGGCAGGTACTTATTGTTGACCCTAAGATTCAGAATATAGTAGGTAGTATCCCTTGCTTTACATATAGAAATAGTAAGAATCTGAGAAGGATCCTATGTATTGAACACTTTCAAAATGAAGTCATTAGTCATACTATTAGAAATAAAAATAGGCTGGGTACATTTCCCTGTAATAAATGTAACGTGCAGATTTATTTCGATGGAACAAAATTTTATCCATCCTGTTATTAATTATAGATTTATACCAAAATTTTATGCTAGCTGCGAAGATGAAAATCTTATCTGTCTGGCAACTTGTGTACATTGTTCAGTATTTTATGTAGGTATGACTTCTAGAAAGTTAAAAGATAGGATGTACAATCATTTATATGATATAAGAAGAAATAATCAAATGAATGCCCTAGCAAAACATGTAAATAATTATCCAGATCACACTTTTGAATTTAAGGCATTACAGATAGTAAATAAAAACAAGAGAGGGGGGAATAATAAGAACTATTTAGGATCTATTGAACTATGTTGGATTTTTAAACTATGAGCACATTTAGAACCAGGCTTAAATCAATTTGTCAGTATTAAACCGGTGTTAGTTGCCCGTAAATATTAAGCTGTTTAATAAACATCACATTTAATAATTTTTATATGCACTTATTTAATAAAAAAATTTTATATGAATTTATTTAGCATTACTTTTAGGTTTTGTATATATATACATTTTTATTACATATCTATTATATGCATTATATTTGATTTATGCATAATTCATGTATTATATTATATTAAGCTTTAATATTTACTAGCACAGTGTTTTGTCAGGAATAGCCTAGGCTAGCAGTATGCTTATTTAGCTGCTTTAATGTTTAACAGTTATTATGGTTATTTGAATTATTTGATTTATTTGATTATTGCTTGATTGATTCTAATTAAAGTGAACCAGTTAGTATTTAAGAACTGTACACCAACTGGCAAAGTGAAATCTGAAGAAGCGTGCAGTGTTTAGCACGTGAAAGCGCTCATTTCTTTTAATAAAATCCTGGAACTTTTATGCATGCAGTAGTGGTGGTCTTGTCCTGTATTTTCGCTACCTATCATTAAATACAATGCTCTCCTGGTATGTATCCAACCAGAGTTACCAGACACATCCAGCAACTGGAATGTCCACATAAGTTCTTCACTAGAAGAATACAGGGCATAAGTAACATGTTCTAAACAGACCACCTCAAAGCCCTATCCCTATATTCTGTCTCCTAAAGACTGTTGATGGGAGATCTATGCTTGGCATACAAGGCATTGTTGGATCCCACCCTGTATAGCCATGAAACAAACAGCACTAGATTTACCTGTTCTAAAGACTTAAATCTTGCCTGTGATATAATTAGAAGCTGCTGTAGAAACAGGTATGCATCTCAGATGCTGTCCCATTTCTAGAGCTGGCTCCATATCCATGTAAAGCAATAACCCAGTTCAAGTGTAACTTGGACAACTGAATAGAGGGACCAGAAATTCATCCTTGTTTGGTACCTATGTCTCTAAAGAACACAATCCCCTGCTTAAAAATGTTTCATCTGCCAAGCCCCTGCCTATACTACCAAAAGTACCAGAACTTCTCAGAGTTTTGGGATGGAATAGCTAGGTTTAAAAAGTCCCCAGTGGTCATTAGCTTATTACACACCTATGAGCTTATTTTCTGATGAGTTGCACATACAGATATAGCTAAATGAAATGACTGAAAGACATTCCCTGGGATTCATGAAGCTCGGCGCAAGGCCGGCGGTAGGCTTGCGCCGACAGTGCGGCGTGAAGATGGCGCAGTAGCGTCAAATGCATATTAATGAAGGCACGCTGCCGCCACAGCCATGTGCACAGGAAAGGAGCACGACTGCATAGGGCATGTCAAAGTGCCGCACGGAGGCGTGGAAATGCCAGCTGTCAATGTGCAACCTAAAATGCTTGCATATAACAAGTTGGAAGATAGTAATCACATCTGTCAGTGTCCGTGGATACTGAAACGTATGCAAAGCATGCAAGAAAGTTCCTGCGAATACAAAATGAAGAAGCAAACACAAATGCACGGTAGGGAATAATGGGTGCCTATCCCGCGAACATATGACATGGAAAACCATATGCCCGTAGTCCAACGCAGTGTAGATAGCTATAGCAAGTAGAAGTGAAACGCATCATATGTTAGCAAGCCACCAGTAGGTACGTCCAGCCCAATGGTTAGGGTCACCAGCTGACCCATAATGTGAGAGAGGGTACGCAGCTGGGCAGATGTGTCCATAACAAATTACATGATAAATGTACATATCTAGCGACCGTATGTCTGAATCATATCCCACAAGGCATGTAATAGTCACATACAAAAGGTATGTCCATATTTCACATACCAAATGTGACAGGAAATAGAATAAGCATGTAAACGAAACAGGAGGAGCATATAAACAGCTACAACAATAAGGAAACATGTAGGCTAAAAGGAACAGTATTATCCATACCATCGACTGTGGGTACGTGCTGTCCAGTACAGTCAGATATGTGTACGGAATATATCCCATCCTGGACATAGGAAAAGGTGGCATCCTACCAATGATTAGAACAGTCTGCCAAAATCCACAAATCAGCGGTACAAGCCGAACTTGTCAGGATGTGTCACAGTTGAACGGGTAGTACCCGGGTATACCAACCATGTAATGAAAGTTACGTATGGGCGTGTACTTATGTGCGTGAGGTATAGCATGTGGAAAGCAAACATGGCAGGGTAGTCCACACAACCATACAGGTACCTGACATATGTAGGGTATTCAATGTGTTACTCTGGCCATGTCATGGGCCAACAACCAAAGCAGTGATGTATGGGGTGTGAGGAATATGTGTGTGTGGGGGGATGGGTAATGGTACAATCCTCCAAGGCGATACTGTGTCGTATGCATAATAGGTGAACTGGAGGTGTATGAGGGAGCAGCGGGCGAAGCTGAAAGAAACACAAAAACATGTATAAACAGCTGCACTACAACCAGACAGGCCATACTGTAGAACACAATCCCACAAACATATGAATATTAAAATGTGCAATACAAATGTATAGACATGTTACTGGCACATACCCACAGATTGGTCCTGATGGAACTGGCCATAACAAATGCAATACACCTGGATACATAATGGACTACCCAGCATCCCCTCCACATCACACAACCCGCTCCCTTACCTGAACGTCCACCAAATCCAGCCATACTTGGCCTACTGGTTTGGTGCAGCCACATCTACACATAGTGACCACTACGCATATGTAGTAGGTAGTGTCACCCCAGTTGCAGGATTGCACACTATGTATCCCTTGCATGTAAAACCCCCAGCACATTTTCATAACACCAGAAGAATGGTCGGTATTCATCTTGTTTTGGTCTTGTTCAATTGTTGGGATATCCCTCATGGGATAAGTAACCTGTGTAAACATTAGAATGGAAGACACGAAGTCCAGTCCTGTAGATATCTGGACGCAAGTTGGAATGTGCATTAGTGGTGCACAACACTGTCCAGCCCTAAATGGTCATGCATAACCTACTACTCAGGATCAAACACCTGCCCGTGACTCACGTGTCCCAACACGAATAAGTGAGAGAATATATTGCACACATTCGCATAGTGGCACATGGTATAAGGGTGATAAAGGCACTGACGTAAACAGGATACCCCTGATCTACTGTGTGAGGGACAATTAATGTGTGTGTAGGTGTGACCTGACCAACAATGGTACAATGCCGAATGTCTTGTGACCGTAGGAAATAACTATGCATCATACTACATGTAACAGTTGACTAAAGCGGTCACGTCAGGATAGAATAAACGTAATTCGTACAAGAAACAGGCAAACAACAAAAGTGCCAAAGGTATAAGGCTCACAGCTAGGAAACAAATGAGTGTTCTAAACCTGCACTGACCATGGCTATGTGTTGGCCCAAACAATCTGGTGTCCGCAGCAGGGTTATCATCTGTCCCGCTTTGCAAGGGACAGTCCATCATTGGACAGTTGTGTCCTGACAAATGACATTTCAAATGGCAAATGTCCTGGGATTGTAGGACATAATTATGTCCCATATGTTATGTAATAGTAGCAGAAAATAATTATTGCAGTATCTACAATACCTAAATGTTACAAGAAACAGAATAAGCGACTAAACCGCTACAACAATAGGCTTTTATGTAGGCAAATAAGTAAAGTTCTATCCATTGTACTGACCGTGGCTATGTGTCGGCTTGTAAAATCTGATGTGTGTTCTGAAAATGTCCCATCTTGGCCATTTGAAAAGGTGCCAACCCTAGTCACCAGAATACAGCACAACCTGTACACATGACAATGTCAACGATACCAATGGTTAGAGCACTTGCACAATAACTGGCCAGACCCTTAAAAACTCACAAAGCCAGTGACCTTTGGGGGAAAGGTGTTGAATGAGAATGACTACTTACAACAATGAAGAGTAATAGACGCATTTAACTGCAGAAAATTAGTAGTATTACAAATCTGTCAACACGTTCCAAGTTAATAGTACTAATATGGTAGCAGTGTCTGTGATTGTCCCTGAGTTGTCATAGCCTTGCCCCTGTCACTGTAGACATGAGTCCCCGAGTATCAGAGAGGTCCGTACACAGAAGTACACCAACCAACTGTCCCATCTGTTGACAGGACTATTGCATACCTGTAGTGAATTCATAACAGATGTCCAGAATAATATTCATTGTATGTATAAGTGAATGAAATAGTCAAATGGGAAGGGAAACCACCCCCCAACCTGCATTAAGTAGTGGAACCACTCCCTGCCCTAAATTATGTAGCGCCAACCCAATAATGTGGTCAGAGGTGCCCAAACACCTGCGTCTGTAAACACAGGTAGAATGTTAAACTCTGGACTAACTCTGTCCATGTGCTATGTCTGATCTTTGAACAGTGCAAGGGCAGTGCTAGTCACCAGTCGGCCGAACCTAAACCCAGACCAGCACATGGACACCCTGACAATCAAACACACGTATGTGCGAGGACTATAAGCGTAGGAGTTATGAATATCCTTGGAGTGAGTAGACTTGCAGCACGGGTCCAGAGCAATAGGAAACAGGGAATGTCCTAATTGTAGTACTGTGGTTTTCCCAGCAGGAGAATGGATGCCTGCTGTGTAAGAGAAGCGGTGAGGCGTATGTCAGAGTAGCTATGAAACATGGGTATACATATAAATGAGCCAGAACACCAATAGTGTAGTGGTTACAGCATCCGCCCAACGTAAAGGAATTCCCGGTTCAAGTACGACTATAGTACATATTAATTGTGTAATGAATGCCTCTGTGCTGTAAAGCCAACATTTATTCATGTAAAGGTGACCGCGTTCGCATGGGTCCGTTAACCGGATTCCATCAAGTGGTACTGTCATAAGGAATAAGGCATATGCAATCCTAAAGACGTGTCTGTAAACATATGTAACTCAGAATAAGTAGATGCAAGTGAGCCTGCGGGGGTGTACGCAGCTATTAGCATAGCAAATGTATGTTGTCTTCTACAGCTGTAACTTTCATATATTTATATATATTTAGATAGATGTGTGTATAGATAAATATCCACAGACATAACAGAAATATGCAATTATATATCTACATATTTATCTATATATATACACACACATATATATATACATATCTATTTATCTATATGTATATATATATACATATGTATATATATATATATACATATATATATATATATATATATATATATATATATATATATATATATATATATATATATATATATATATATATATATATATATATATACACACACATATATACACACACACACACACACACACAAACACATATATATATATATATGTATATATCTATCTATATATATATATATATATATATATATATATATATATATATATATATAGATAGATAGATATGTTAGGAACGCTGAAAGACGAAAGCAAACCTAAGGGTTGTGAAGGGAATCCAAAGCAAGTTAGGAATTATGAAGTGCTCGCAGTGTATGTCACATAAAGCTGCACAAGTGTGAGTAGAGCACTGCTCTCCACACCAGAGCCAGGGCTATACCAGTGGGCATAACATCGTTGAAGTGCTACGTCAACATTGTTAACAGATGGAATGTAGGACATGTTGCGACCACCTACACTTGTAACCCGCAAAACATTCGTAATCCATAACACCAGGAAAGGCACGTATGTGCAAATATGAATGGATGGTGAGCCTGTGAATACACGAGGTGGTACAAAATGTGTGTAGGGCCCCAATGCTCATGAGAGGGCAATGTGTAAAGGTGTGTCATGGCTGTGATATCAGGTGTATTATGGCTGTTATGCGGGGAAACTCAACACGGGTGTGCAGGAGAAACTATGGTTATGCGAGTATGGACACAGGATGTTGCGCCGGGTGCAATGGAGCGGCCCGTGGAGGTCAGCTAGTACGTAGGTGCGATTCCCAGATAGAGCGTTGTTTGCGTGGAGACATGCGTGAATGGGCATATCGTTGTCGGACGTTGTGCGTCAGGTCTGGCAGCCCGGCACATAAAACCTATACACCACCCATGAGTGGAACGCAGTTCTGCTGTGACAACCTCAAACTGGGAAAAGCAGAAAGACACAACTACATGAAGACAACAATTTGTCAAAGTACAGTCAGAGTAACACAAACACACATCCTATCAACAGTAATAATATGAATGTGTACAGAAACAAACACAGTAGCAGGAAAAATAGGCTGCGCATACGAGGAATAGGTCGAATGACACTATCACAACCCAGTTAGCAGCGGCACCCCAGACATAAAAAACTTGCGACATCTGTCTACTGCATAACGTGCAATATACTGAGCACAAGTTCACCGGAGTGAAGTGTCGGTGTCAGAATGACTAAGGCTATAGTATGCTGTTGAAGCAGGGATAAAAGCAATACGCATGTGTAAGTGTCCATGTCCGGGAAATGTATAGGTTAACGGACACACAGATGTATATATAGATAAAAACGTATATATACACATAGCTATATTAATTTACATACACATATATATCCATACGTATATATATATATATATATATATATATATATATATATATATATATATATATATATATATATATATACACACACACACACAAGATATATATATATATATACACAAACAACAGGTAGTGATATATATACACATACACACAAAACAAACTATATGTCAGTTTAGATATGCACATTCACATAAATAGGTTACTTCACATCAATTAGGGGTAACATATTTACAGCCCGGGCATTTGTGACTGAGAGGTCCAATGAAGAAACGTTGTACCCCCCCACATCGACCAGCTAGGCTGGACAGACATGCAGACAGGCAATACAGATCAATACACTGCTGCTGTCCAAAACACCGGTAGGAAAGGACCAGTGGGAGAGTTCTGCAAGGTCTACACTTTAAACATGGATAACGGTGTCCCTTGCATGACCCCAAAAATTCAGGGTATGAAAGAATCTGCTGACACTAATATGAGCAGGATGTAGGTGTACATGGAACAGTAGGTTGTGCAAGTGTGATAATACATGGGTTGACTAAACGTACGACATGTGTCCCGAGATGGGGAGAGTGGGCAATGTGTAGGGGTGTGCTCATACCCCAGCTGTGCTCACAGTAAGTATTTGTCACGACTGCTGTAGAGGGGTGCCAGGTAGGTGGACCATGGGTATGCATTAATGGGCTTAAGTGTGCAAGTGCTGGTTGGCAGAGATGTAGTAGGCCCGCCCAGTAGAAGTCATTAATATTCCTATGTGGGCATAGCATACTCCTACACCTCCCAAACCTGAAGAGCACATCTACCGGATAGTTTGTAAACCATCGGGGAATACATAGAGACCTACACAGTGCCGTGTACCCGATTAGCATGGACGTCCATAGTTATGTATCAGAATGTAACAAAGTCCAACTAAACACTGCCAGAACTACTGATATTAGGTGAACAGGTGGCGGAATACAGGTAATGACAGATGACAACATGTATGAGTCATAAGCGACATGTACCTCGACAAACGTGAATGAATACATATGTTCTCTGACTGTGAATGTGTCTGATTAATAGAACCAATCATCTAAATGTGTCCCGCAGGGTGTTATGCATTGTTCCTAATACAGTGTTCATTCACATCCATTGGTATGTAAGTTCTGCTACTGATGGAAAGTGCATAAGTTGCTGACCACCTCAGGTAGATGATAGCATAATAGAAGAGGTTAAACACCCGTACGCCTGAGAGGGACACACCCGTCTGGGCAGTTGTGTCTTGCAAAATGACAGTTATGGCACATGGCCTGTGAGTTCGGGAATGGAGGCTATATAGTGTGTGTAGTGGTGTCAAACATCAGTTTGTTGTATCAGTAACAGCTACATGTGATAGGAAACAGTATTATCAATTATAATGCTACATGAATAACCTTAACATATGCAAACCGTGGAGGTCGTCCGTGTACTACTGGCTGTGGGTCAGACCTCTCAACCAATTGGGGACAAATTTCAACTGAATCACAGACAAGTCAAGAAAACACAAGGACAATCAGGGACACATTTAAAATATTAGAGCTATTAACTGGAAACATTGACAGAATCAGAGCATATGAATTAATACACATTTTCTGAAGTAAAAGAAGTTTGTAACTCTTAATTATTGTCATTATTCATGAAGTGTAATTCACCACCTTTCCTTCAAACGTCACTAGTTTTTGGTGGGATTAAGAGGGACAGAGTTAAAATTTGAGTCAAAATCAGGGATGGCCCTGAAAATCAAGGACAGTTGAGAGGTATGCTGTGGGTATGTGTTGCCTTGACACGTGATAGCTCTACATATAGGGTCTATAGGGCCACCACCAGTCTGAATGGCCAAAGTGGAACCTGCTCTGTAGAACTGTCAGATGTACCAGGGCAGAACATACTTACAGCCATGCATAGTACAGAAATATACATATCGGAACAAATCAAAGCGTAGTCTAGCAGGAGTATAGTTGCTTATGCTACTGCATATGACATATCGACGTGTCAGGTATACAAGACCTGTAACAAGCAACCAGTACAGACACCTACAACATGAGAAGGTCCCCTAATCAGGACAGTTGCAATGGCTAGAGTATTGTCCATACCACTCAACTGTCTCTGAATGTCAGGTATGTCCCTGAGTTTGACTGAAAGTCTAACTGTCCTTCTTAATCCCTCCTAAAAGTAGTGGCTGTTGAAGGAAAGGTGGTGAATTACACTTACTGACTAATGACAATAAGTAAGAGTTATAAACAACTGTTACTTCAGAATATGTGTATTAGGTCATATGCTCTGATTCTGTCAATGTGTCAAGTTAATAGCAGTACTTTTGTAAAAGTGTCCCTGTTTTTCATGACCTGTCCCTGATTCTGCAGAAATGTGTCCCCGATTGGTAGAGAGTTCTGGTGTCACGTGATGTGTGATGAGGGATGAGGGACTGTCCCATGCAAAGTGGGAAAGGTGTCACTCCAACAGTCTTCCGTTGTGCAATCTAAAAGGTGGTCAACATGCAGTAGGTATGCGGTAGCATGACTCAGCAGACAGCTGCGTTAACAAACTCAAGTCACATGTCAGCATTGCAGAGTATCGGTTCCCATGTATCAGGCAGATGGGAGCAGATCGTATGAGGAACACGCATATGATATGATTACGTCACTGGACAGGCCGCCGAGTCCGTACAGTCGAATGGCTGCCGTTGCAAAATGGTTACACATACCTGATACTGTAGTCATGTAGTCCGATGTAATATGCATCACAAGGGATCACACACACCCAGCGTGACTGATAAATGCAAGCGGAAATGTCAGAGAGCGTGCGGCTGTAAGCGTGTTTGTCTACCAGTATGCCAGTAGTGCCCTGTCAAAGAAATGTGGAGTCTAAACATGTATAAGGTGCTTTGACCAGAGGTCGGCAGTGCTTAACACTGTGCAAACCCACTCACAACAGCTCCCACCCTTTTTGTATCCAAAGGCGTCGGACTGTCCGCAAACAAAGAACCGCCCTATACACATGATGGTAGAAATACCCTGCGCACATAGCTCATGTGAATTAACAATAGACCATGGCATATGTACAGACAGTAGACCGCAAACACCATACAGTGCAGACATCCAACAGTATAGCAATGTACTGGCAGATATGTCCGGACCACTGGTGTGTGCATGCCTGGCCGTCCTGTGTTTCAGTGTGTGAGCATGCCCAGTATGACTGTTACGCATGTTGTAGACTGACAATACCATCATGTGTGTGAGCATGCAAAGTATGGTCAACTATATTGCATGTGTCACATGTCCAGATAGTTAGTACTGTGTTGCTGACCCCTCCGTTCTACACAGACAGGTGACATGCTGTATCTGCAGGGTAGCTAATGGTCATGTGGCATTGACAGTTGCTACATGTCTGTATAGCGTGGGGGGACATGCAGCCACAACCACAGTCCTACACAGCACCGTGGGTGGTGCACATGACTCTCACATGTGTAGGTGTGACGGGGGCACAGCTAACAGTTGTACACATCTGCCGCTACTGTACTGGTCTGCCGGGTACTCCATGTCAGTGTGTGGACCTACCTAAATTGCTGGTTGGAGGGATACCAGGGTACATTAGTTCCCAGCATTAATTACCAGCACAGTGGTGTTGGACGTCCTATTACACAACCTACATCAAACAGCCTGGCCTGCTGTTGTCTGTGTGTGTGTCATAGGGGGTTGGGGTCAGTCATTGGGCATATCCATAGGCCATCATATATCATTTGTCTGTATTGGTCCACATCTGTCCACTGCATGGAACATGTGTGGGCTGTACGGACACACATGATGGTCAGCCCATAATCTGCATTGGGTTAGGACACCCTGTGTACTACAGGCTACCATTGTGACCCCCGTATGTGCTACAGAGGTCATGGTGCCACTATGGATGTGTACTGTCTGCTGCCCTAACATTTGGCCACCACAGTCACTTGTATGCTCACATACATACCATAGCAATGGGTAAGTACACATTCTAATACAACTGCCACTTGTTAGGTCAATAGAAATACCCTGGTTGTGTTACGGACTTGAGGACAGTGCTGGAGTGCTGCCTATGTCGGATGCACACAGTGCACCTCCCATACATGGCTGAGCACAGGTACTGTCATGTTTGGCATCCATTGTACTGTGTGCAGGTCAGAGAGGGGAAATCCGTGGGTACCTACTGTGTCAGTGCATATGCCTTGTGTTGCCTGTTTGCCAAGGGCAGGTCATACTGTGCACGGGCCTTCACCGACTGTGCCCTACTCAGGTAGTTCCTTCACCAAGTCACACTGTGCCTGTACAGGCTTTGGCAGTGGTGTTGGGCTGTGTGGCCCTGCCCCATGCTGTTCCTACTGCAACTGTTACTGCAGGATAACATTGTGTAGCATAGCAAATACCATAACAACCTGTATGCATGTAGCTTGTGAATACTGCAGGGCCCCAACAGATGTGTCTGGATACCAGAACTGTGAACCGAGCATCCCAAACACATGCACATGTATATGCCTTGCCTGTGCATCCGCCTCAGTATGGAGTGAGTGTTCAGGTGTGTGTGCATTGCTGATGGGTGTTATAAGCCACTACAAAAGTGTTTACCTAGCATCCCCCACTAGGAGACTGTAGGGGATGTCCATATAGGCATTGGTGTGCAACAGCTGTGTCAGACACCATATATTGGACACATCATAGCTTCCAGGGCAGACAGCACACACATTCAATCTCATGCCCTGGCCATCGCATATGGCCTAGCTGTTGGAGGGTATGCCCCTGCACTGACAGTAGGCCCTACCCTGCTCCCTGGGTGGTGCTACATGTGCAGGCTATAGCACCCAGTACCCCAGGGTACTCATCCATGTGGTTGAACAGATGTATATTGCTGGTTCACTAATCACATGTGTGGAGGACCTGTATGTGCTCACTAGCATGTGTTGACATGGCATCTGTGAACTGGTGCAATACTCTGGATGCAGATGCCTGTGAGATACCCATGATATCCCCAGTTGTGCTGTGTGAGGTACCTGTGGCTAGTACACCTAGGCCAACACATCCCATGGTATCCACTGTGATGCATTTCCCTTGGCCTGTTTGATGTGTTAGGCACAGGTCAACAAGCTGCTGTAGGAGGTCTCTGTCCACCCCATAGTGCTCCAACATCCCCAGCCCATGTAGACCCTGGTAAGTCACCCTCGGTCTATAAAGTCTTATGTCACCCCAGTAAGGGTTGTTCGGCAGCATACACATCCTCACTGCCCCAGCTTCCTGCACATGTTGGTATATGTTGCCTGCTGCAGCCCATGGCATTTGGTTGGACTGTGTCATGAAATGTCCCTGCAGGTATACACCAATGGTGTAGAGTGTGGACGAAACCTGTGTGTATGCTGCTTGCTCGCATTGATGTACTGTTCATGTGTGGGCTGGCCATGTCATCAGCTGATTGTGCTGATAAACACCTGTTTGTGCAGCCTGTACACCCTGACTACCCCACCACTGCTGTCATCCCTCCCAACATCACCAGACAGGTATAGACACACCCCTAGCTTAGGTGTGCTAAGGCCGGAGCACTCCCGAGGCACAGTTCTGCAATGTACGTACAGTATGCCTGACCCCCCTCCCATGCTGTCAAGTATATTCGAGACCTGCACCTGGCTAACTACACACATACACTCCAGGGACCAGCAGCACACCCTGGTGATAAATGTGATACACCATAGTCAACCTCATCTGCAAAGTATAGTCTTCTAATGAATAGTTATATGACCCATACCGAACCTCCAACATATTAACCACTGCTCAATGTTGCTCAGATCCACACACAACTGGCAACAGGTGCTTTACCATCACCATATTCGATGTCCCATGGTCTTCCCAGCAACAAAATAACCGATGTCTACACGACTATAACCCGTGGCCCTGCACACCACAGACGATGTGCATTAACACCACTCCATGGCAGATATACATAGATCCCATGTTATCACGTACAGATCATCCGGCACAAATAGTCAATAGTGCTGATGTCCCCAGACATATGTTCACACCTATGTCCACCTCTACATCTACATATATCACATATATTATTTGTATACATATATACATGGACATTTATATATATATATATATATATATATATATATATATATATATATATATATATATATATATATATATATACATACACACATATACATGTACACACATATGTAGATATGGCATTTATATCACAACAGCGAACCACATGACAGCAATGCATTAGACAGGAATGGAAAGGAAACTACATGTGCCACCTGCATCATGTAGTGTTGTTAATATCAAGGCATGTGTGTTATGTTGGGTCACATGGGTCAGACCGTAGCAAGGGTAAGAGTAGGGCTGCTGACCGTTACTCACCAGACCTACTGGCGAATGTATGTATTGACAACCCAGTGTCGTGGCAGAATATGCGGGCTGTGGACACTATATAGGTCAGCAACAAAACACACTGAACACATCCTGCAGCTAGCCACCCACAGATACCAACACATACAGTATAACTGCCAAACACACACCTGCCATGCCCTGGAATCGAGCATCTACCTGTCTAGTCTACCACACTACAGCATTAAGCAGTAACAGAATGTGCTACTGAGTTCTGGCATCACCACACTCCCACAGGCATAATTCTAGGCGGATGACATCATCCGCAAAGGCAAAGACGCCGATAGGGAATGTATGTGGTGTGAGCCATCTAAAAGCATTATTCTGTCCCCAGGCAGCTGGAAACACACACACACACACACACACACACACACACACACACACACACACACACACACACACACACACACAGAGGCACACACTTGGCAGGGCTGGGAGTCAAACATACACCTAACTACCTTATCACACTATAGCATTACGCAGTTACAGAACGCGCTACCGAGATTACTGAGCACAGCACTCCCAGAGGCATACTTCTAGGTGGATGACATCATCTGCAAAGGCAAAGATGCCGATAGGGAATGTATGTGGTGTGAGCCGTTTAAAAGCATTACTCTGTCCCCAGGCAGCTGGAAACACACACACACTTGGCAGGGCTGGGAGTCGAACATACACCTAACGACCTTATCACACTACAGCATTACACAGTTACAAAACGCGCTACCGAGATTACTGAACACAGCACTCCCAGAGGCATACTTCTAGGTGGATGACATCATCCGCAAAGGCAAAGACACCGATAGGGAATGTATGTGGTGTGAGTCGTCTAAAAGCATTACTCTGTCCCCAGGCAGCTGGAAACACACACACACACACACACACACACACACACACACACACACACACACACACACAGAGGCACACACTTGGCAGGGCTGGGAGTCAAACATACACCTAACTACCTTATCACACTACAGAATTACGCAGTTACAGAATGTGCTACCGAGATTACTGAACACAGCACTCCCAGAGGCATAATTCTAGGTGGATGACATCATCCGCAAAGGCAAGGACGCCGATAGGGAATGTATAGAGAGTGAGCAGTCTAAAAGCATATAACTGTCCCAAGGTAGACATAGACAAACACACAGCAGTGGTGTGATCGGGGAACTGCCTATCTATGGAGCACTACAACAACACTACATAGATATGGGATGCGCCAAAGACAGTACACCCTTCAAGACAGTCTACAAGTGTGTTCAATGTAGGCATCCATCGTGACGTGAAAAATGAACATCTGTTGCCTGGTTGACCACCATCGCTATACAGGATGTCAATGGTCATGCCCATACACAGAGGTACATCACCGACACAAGGTGTCACTGGGCATGCCCACACACTTAGTATCACACGTCCGTTTGGAATGTACTATGTGTCCATCTACACAATGGCGTACTGGGCATGCTCACACACTTAGCAGTTGCAAAGTGCCGTCTAGCATGCACATGGATTCAAACACAGAAGGGCACAGTTTGGAATGTACTGTGTGTCCATCTACACAACAGCATATTGGGCATGCTCACACACGTAGCAGTTGCAAAGGGCCATCATGCATGCACACGGATTCTAAACATGGAAGGGCACAGTGTGGAATGTACTGTGTGTCCATGTACACAACGGTGTACTGGTCATGCTCACATACTTAGCAGTTGCAAAGGGCCATCTTGCATGCACACAGATTCTAAACATGGAAGGGCACAGTATGGTGTTACTGTCCCCACGTACATGAAGGCCACTCACATGTACTGACCAGTACACACTCAGGACCCATTACAGATGTCTCAGGTGCAGATCACAGAGGTACACACCGCAGTCTACTATGTAGCCCTCAGACATCACCATGTCGTTGGACCAGCAATACACAGCCATTCATTACCACAACACCATGTGATTCATGACCAGTGGACTGTACATAGGTCTACAGCAACTGTGCAGACTACACATGTACCGACAGGATTCCATCATGTGTTATGCATTGCAATGATACCACTGTACATAACCAGGTCAGCTCTACACATAACAGGGGCCCTGGGTCTTACACAGCTGTGACAGATGACTGTCGCTGTACACCAAAGAACACACATGTTTGGATATGACATACATGTAATCACAGTGGATATGTGCATGGACCACACACACACAACACATATGTACATAGCATAGCTTTTGCTGTCCTCCGTGCAGACAAGTGGCTACAGCAATCACACACCTGCAATGGACTGATGTCTGTGCGGCACACCAGAGGTACCTGTATAGGGGTGACACAGCAGTTTGAACATTATCCATGACTGTATGACAGCCACAGGGTGCACTGTGCATGTTAACACATTCGCCTGTACAATATCATATAATATGCACATGTGTGCATACACAGGGTAGCATACTGTAGTATGCAGCATGTGTGTCAACCTACCTTGCATATGATTTTACATTACATAATGTACAGTGACACATGCAACTAAATGGGATATAATAGTCATATGTGCAGTATTGACTTACCAGGCAACTCCAGGCTCATTGGTTGGGAGACACCCACCTCCACGATGGCAGCTAGTGTTTGTGGAAGCTGTTCTGAGGGTGTCCCCAGACTGGCCAGTAGCTCCTCGGTGTGTGCGTGAGTGGGGGCTGGGTTGGTGGCCCACCACCTGTTCCACCTTGTTCCCTGGTGATTGCAGTGGCACGCTGTTTTGCATGTCGTATCAAGTCCGTGCAGTGTCTGCGCACCTGCTGGTAGGTGCGATTATGGCCACCCACATCATTCACCCTCCTGCGAAGATCCTTCCACAGGTCGTCATGCTGCTGGGCATGCTGTGGCACATGGCTGAACAACACCTTGTAGTTCTCATGGTGGTACGGGATGAGGACATCATCCTCCTGGCAGCTATATGCTGGCAGGCGTGAATGAGGCATTATCTGTAAGACAATGATGGTGACAGGTCACAGTATCAGAGATGTACAGAGATACTGCTGCACATACATTTCTAGTAAATCTAGTACATCTGCACAGTATTCCTTGCAAATCACCATGACACTGATATGACTGACATGTTTGTGTCACACACAGGTAACACCCGTTATGCATTGGATATCATCACCATATATGTGTGTCACCTAATTACATTGTTCATACTCCATGTGAATGCTGTCTTGATGTGGGCATGTCTGTTTGCCTGCACTGGTGTCCTTGCCTATCAGCACATGCCTGGATGTGTCCACGGTAATGCTGCTGACCTTGATGCTGTGTATATGTCACATATCAACACATGCCTGGATGTGTCCACGGTAATGATGTTGACCTTGATGCTGTGTATATGTCACATATCAACACATACACTGCCTTAATGGACTTGAGCAGTGACAATGCACACATACACATGGAAACCTTTACATGCATGTGTTTTGCCATATACATCTACATGGCACTGTACAGCTGTTCAACATCCTGACACGGATCGCCTATGTTGCACATGTGATTGACATGGGACAATGGTTAGTCGGACGTCCTTCGCAGGGATGGTTATCAACTATAGCATGTACGGGCAAGGTTTCTTAGCTGTATCCGACAGCCATTTTGCCACCGCGAGGTGCATCAGTGCCACATTACTGATCCAGACAGTTGATAATACATCTACCATGCGGTCATCACATCATGTATGACAGAGATGACATATGCAGCTTTGATGGACAGGGTTGCATGGTATGGCGGGAGTTTGTCACATGTATGGCACTGGGATCTGTCCAGCATGTGGCGATCCTAGTTGTAGGACGGTGGCTGTCCATGACGTATGTCTTTCAGATCAGGATATGTACATGTAGCATGTCAACATCATAGTGTAGCACATGTCTTTATGCAAGGTAGCCAGCCTGCTGCATAGTGGAGGTGAGGATTGTGAAGGCTGGAATCGCCCATCCACACATGGCCAATACCCCTTAAAGGTGATATGTGATCCAATATTGGTCACCTGAGTGCTGAGTATGCCTGTCCAATGATCTCCATGCTCATGGATGGCACCCTGTCATGACATGGGTGCCTCGTATGACTACCTAAGAGGCCTGGAGATGTCACCAACTCAGGGAGGTGAACTGCACAGCACCATCCCATACACAGTGTACATAATGTTGACCGCAGCCTAGGTGGTAGTTAATGGGTACAGGGATATTCACCTAGCGGTGACAATGCTGATATCATCTGTCAGAATGTGCACATATGTCACACACCTCACCCACAAAGCCCATTCTGTATGTTGTTCACAACACTGAGACAGCTGTTGCTCATAGGTCATGGCCATTCACATCCTTACATACACAGATGCCTCACATTTGTCTGTGTGGTATGGGCTACAATGAGGGTGAGTACAACACATTAACCCTGTTTAACTGTAGATTGAACTGGTGTGATATGCACATGTCACTCTGGCACCTTTTTTAGTGCTGATTCTGCCAACAGGCCACTGGTAGAACACTCCTGCGACATACGAAAGTACATGTAGTCAAACATCCGTACTATCATCTACATCTGTACTGCTAACATCTACATTGATAATGGTTCATGGACTTGCAGACCATACTCAGCAGGGTAGTAGTGTGGTGCCACCAATTATGACTGTCGTCACCACTTGTGGGTTGATATTATCCAACACCCTATCTGTATTGTATTTTCATGCTCAGCACTTGTTCAGAACTTGTGAGCACTTCATGAGCTACTGATTAATATAGCACTTACATGACTGCATGGATCATGTTATTCCACACAGAGCAATGATGGTACCCACCTGATAATGGATGCCACTCTGGGGGTCCAGTTCCATGGACATAATTTACAACAACAGGTGGAGGCTGTTGCAAAGTGGAGTACAATCCCATGGGTGGGGTATCTCACTGGTCATCCTCAGTAGGGTACGGGATCCCTCATCACATACTCCAAAACCTAGTTACATAAACATTACTGCGACACATTCCAGGGTGTACCACAAGGCATTATGGAGGTATGTCAGTAGTCAATGGCAATACCCACATCTGCTCTGACCTACAACAGTTACTCAGGAACATTACAGAACCAAGTGATGTTGGCAACATGCTGGCAGATGGGTTCAATGCTAACATTACACCCTCTCACTCCCTACAGGGCCACAATCCATGCAGGAACATTGCGGTGTCCCTGCAGTCACAACTACACAGTACTAACCTGCACTCTATAAGGCCTGGAACACTGACTCCATGTGACCATCCAACATCCCAGGCTGTGATTTACACAAATCTCTGAATGACATGTCTCCCCACTTGGCCACCATATTCAGTAATATCCTTGTATCAGACATTGTGGCCCCTGAATGGCACACAGCAACGGTTATCACACTCCACACAGGTGGCGCCACAATGCACGAGAGGGACTATTGCCCTATACGCCTGCCTGGACTGTTCTGCAAGGCTATGGGGCACATCATCATGGAAGTCATTCACAGAGACATTGGTGGGCTCCGGTCCTTTGACGCCACCCAAGTTGGACTTGTTAGGGCCAGAGCATGGCTCCTACACCTGGTGGACTCCTTTGATACAGTTACCAGGGTAGTTGATGACGGTAAGGGAGTCCACACAGTCTACATTGTCCTCTCATTGGCTTTCAGCACCGTTCTCCATTCTGATATTGACAACATACACATCCACCTGCACATCGACCCCTATGTCTCAGGATGTTATGCAAAGTGGCTCATGGACAGGGCACACACAATGAGGGTAGCATACCATAGTACCTACTGTATTTTAGTTACACTTGGTGTACCACAGTCCTCAGTCATAGGGCCCCTCATGTTCGGTATATGCTTCCCTGAGGTACAGGCTAGCACAGAAGAACTTTCCCTGACTAGCTTTCCAGACAACTGCATACAAAGCACCATGATTGATCCACCAGCTGATACTGACTCCCTCCATAAGGGTGTCACTGTGACGGATACCTGATATCAATATCATGGCCTCAAGCTGCATGACACAAGGTGCATGAACATCCCCTTTGCATTACACCATTCACCCACTGACTATCACAAAGGTGGTAGTCCCCTACATACATGTCACATTGTACATGATCGTAGTACACACGTATGTCGCACCCACTCCTTTGATAACCATATTGCCACTGTGGCGTGGATATCCTTCTACGTAGCCACACTTATCTGTACTGGGTTTGTAGCTGGAACATAGGCACCCATTGTACCTCTGAACTCCAGATGTATACACACATTCAAGGGTACAACACCCAGTTTAGGATGTACCTTACAGAACAGCTACGGCTTTACATACCACAACATTAACACGCCATGACATTTATTGAGCTCCGACGGTTGACATATGTGGCAGAACTATGGACACCACGTCTGTACACATTTGCATACTACATACTCAGGGGTGACCTCTGCTGATCAGACAGGGCCCATGTCAACAGCAATATTCATGGATATACTCCACATAAGTGACATAAGCAAAAGCCACTGTGAGCAACATACTCATGGATATGTGCACACACGCAATAATGAGTGGGATGTGTTTGAGGGTTACATTCCCAAACCAGACACTCACCATGCTTTGGAACATGATTCCTATGTACATCACGCAGGGACACTCAGTAGCACTGTTCATGTGATACCTCACTTGGTAGATGGGAGACACACATGTACGCCAGGGATCACTGCAGTGGCTGTACTGTGCAGAGGTGCAGATAACACATGGTTCTGCTGTTCACAGACAGGACATTACCCTAGAGAGGTGCCGCTGATGTAAACACTGTAGTTGGGCTTACACATAGACTTGCCAGACTGCATAGTACCCCACTATGAACCTGTGAAGCTATTACATGTCCTTTGTGCATGGTTAATTGAGTAGCTCTTCCATTTGGATTAGCTATCATGATGTTACAGTGTCCCGTGATTACAAGCCATATGTATCCTGTTATTGTATATTGTACATGCCAATAGACGATACCTTTGGTATGCATGATATGCCTGTTATGCTGTGTAGAATATCTGACATATCTACCTACAATACTGTACATTACACATATTTTACATATTATCCCATAATGCAAAGCATGCTTGCACAGCAGGACCACCTGAGACATGTCATTGTCGTTATATGCCCATACACATGCCTACTGTGACAGTATATCAACATATAATATCCCCTGCTATGGCACGTACTTGTTGGACATACCCTACCACTGACGGTGGGTGGTATGGAATTGTTCTGTTTAAAGCCCTCATGTAGCATCCCTTGTGGTGTCTGTGATGTTTACCTTGTGGCCCACGGCAGGACACACAATTTCTACAAGCATTACTATGCTCAGCAAGACATCACTACATAATACCTTTTCCCACTTTATGCATGGCGGACACTTTTAATTAATACAAAACAGGCTATACATGCACTAACATAATTAATACAAAACAGGCTATACATACACTTACATACTGAGTGTTCTACATACCTTGTTATCATTCCGGACTTTCGTAACTATCTCTCTTACACTGTTTAAGCAGTTCTATGGTATGAGCATACGGCTTGAATGTCTGGCAAGTCATCCTTATATACGTCGATACCTGTAACATGTGGTTTCCCGCTGCCAATTGGTGTTCCTGAGTGAATTATTACTTGCACATCAGCTGTGCAGCTACTTCATTTGCCAATTATGTGGCAACAGTGGGGTATAATTGAATTCCCCACTTGGGCGTTGCCCATTTGCCCTACCTTCGGGGAGATGGCCTGTATTGTGTTTTGATGTGTGTAATTGCAACTGCTATGTGTAGAGACATGGATAGTTTGGATTCATGTCTCCCGTGGATTGTGTGTGACGGCTAGAGTATGTGGTTCTACATGTGAGTGCACCTGTCATCCCAACCGTCTGATAAGGGACTATTGCAAACAAAACCTGTAACATCGTCATTTGTTCCATTATACAATGGCTACGATTTCACATAGCACCTTTAAAATGTCTCTTTCACAAGGTATGTTAACGCTACTGCAGATGTAATTGACTGACTGGATGTTTGTGCTGTAATTACAGTCTGTATTGATAAAGTTTCATGTGTGGGGGATGTAGGTGGGTGTATGTAGCATATACAGGTTTGTGGGGCTTGCATTTCTACATATTCCATATATGTGTGTGGGCTCCTTCCCTAAGTAAAGACCTATCAATTAGTAGTCTTTTGTTACGGGCATATAAATTGGGCCATTGTTAATTGGTTTCTATATAGTATGCAGGTGAGGTTGATACTTCCATACCTCCAGAATTACAGTGATATGTAAAGGAATGTTACTAAATGACAGCTGTCCCATATATTTCTGCCCCAGATATTTGCACTCATTGCAGTAGTGTTGGTAACTGAACTTCTTTGGCATGGGTTGCCATCTTTTCAAATGGCCATTGTGGGACACTTGCGGGATACACATCAGTGTTTACAGGCCAACACATACCCATGGTCAGTACACAGAATAGCACATACTTTTATCCTCAATACATACTTATTGTTGTAGGACTTTGGCTACTTATCATATTGCATGTAATATTTACGTTTCTTACATACAGGCATAACTATTTAATGCAACTATTACATAATATATGGGACATAATAATGTTCTACAATCTCAGACATTTGCCCTTTTTAATGTTTTATGTCAGGACACAACTGCCCAGGGAGGGGCTGTCCCTCCTAATGTGGGACAGGTGGTAACCGTATGCCTACAGCTAGCTATAACCACACCTACTGTAATGATCTACCTCCGAGTTGGCACTAACAGACACATGATGCAGAGACACACACACACATTACAGTCACATGGAAATGCACACGGCACCCTCAACACACACATACACAGACTACGGCAATCACAAACACAGTTGAACACAGTACCTACGTGGACCACAACACCGGCAGTGGTAACTAAATGTCCCTTCATATCATGATAATATTACTCACGGTTCTAGTTTTCCAGTACTGTGTTCTTTCTGTCTTTCAGCCTCGTGGTTACGCGTGTCAGTATGTGACACATTCCATAGTTGGTGGTATCCTATTTATTTGTACCTCCATGGTTGTGTACATGTCGTTGACCTATCTATATATTTGCAGATATCGGTGAATCCGTATATATCAACATATATCTCTGTATCACCCTTTCTATCTGTATATATATATATATACATATATATATATATATATATATATATATATATATATATATATATATATATATATATCTGACAGAGAGAGTGACAGGCAGAATAGACCTTTCATTGTGTAATTGTCGGTGTATACTGTTTCCTGGACTCTGCACGTTTGTGTTTGAACCTGTCACATTACACACCTGCCGTAGGTACATCTTGGCTACCATAGTGTTAGGTGATTGTATACATGATTGCGTGTTCTACTCCTGGCAGTGGTCGTTTTACCCTTCAGAGCATGCTGGTTTCACCTGTTCTGGACATCAATGACCATGAACTGCGCGATATTCAGAGAAGCTTAGCCCTGTTTCATGCATATCTGTATAGTCATATTTAAATGATGCTTACCAGCACTGGGCAACGCATATTCCTGCTAACGTGTGCTAAACATGATCTGATGACCTGCATCCGACATGCATTATTCGGGATTACGTTACATCCCTTGCAGGACATGGGAACGGGAACATGCATGACGGTCACTGCATTTACCACTTGGGCATCTGGGATTTGTACACATGTTATGGAATTTTGTATGTGGAGTATACTACGGCTGTTACTCCATACTGCAATCACATGGGTAACTCAGTTAGTTTACATATGGATGAGTCCAATTAATGGTATGTCCATGTGATGTTTACTGGATGTGCTCCAGCATTGGGTATGTATATCACAGTGAGCCACACACAATAGTGTGCTACACCTTCAAACGACCGTAGGTGGAGCATGCTGGGGTGATGGATACCTGTCATGGGTACACCCCATGCCTTGACATGACATCCATGATTACATTATGTGGAGCCCCTCATTAACACAGCAGGGAATCCGTGCAGAGTGTGTGGAGAACAGTGCTTACACACATGTGATCCCGCGATTGCCTCTGCTCCACTGAGCAACAGTTGGTTACTCGACGTTGTGGCGACAGCAGACACTGTTTCCCTCGTTTGGTGTATGGCCTCTGACAATCGGGCGTGTACCTACCGATGTACCTAGGAACCTATACACACAGCACGAACATATGCTGATAGGTGCATGTACTGTTCAGGTGTTGACATTCCTTGTACCAATAGCTGTTGTGTGTACAATGTTTGAGGGCTGCCTATGTAGGATTCACACAGTAGGCCACCTATACATTACAATTTATAGGTGGTCATGTGTGTGTGCCATCCATTTTACTGTGTGTGCAGATGGAGAGGTGTGTCAGTCCGTAGGGGCCTATACTGTCAGAGTATGTGCTATACGTTCCCTCTTTGCCAAGGCATAGGCATATTGGGCATGCCTCCATCTGCCTACTGGGGCTGGCACAGGGTGTTTGTGGCCTAAATCCCTCTGTGCCTGTGATGGCCTTGGCAATTGCAGTGGGCTATGAGGGTCTTCACCATTTTGTCCCTGCTGCAGCTGTTTCCACAGGATCATATTATGTAGCATGGCACATACTATGACGATGTGGGCACAAGTGCCTGGAGAGTACTGCAAGGCTCCACCAGATGTGTCCAAGCAACAGAACCATGATTTCAGCATCCTGAGCACACGCTCTGTGATGATTCTGATTTGTGCGTGTGCCTCATTATGGCGTTCTTGCATGGGTGTGTGTGCATTTCTGATGGGAGTTATCATCCATGGTTCCAGTGCATAGCAAGCATCTCCCACAAAGTGGCCATGAGGGATATCCCCCCTGAGAAATAGCTGATACAGCTGTGAGGCATGCCAGATATGGGAGTCATGGTAGCTTCCATGGCTGCCAGCACACACATCCATGATAATGCCCTGGGCATTGCACATGACCTGGCAGTTGATGGAGTGGCATCCCTTGCGGTTTATGTAGCGCCTACCATGCCCACCAGGTGGTGACTTGATATGTATATGCATGCAGTCTATCGCACCCAGTACCTCCGGGTAGTGTGCCACATGGTGGAAGTGATGCATATTGCTGGCCAACTCCTCCTGAGTTCAGGGAAGTATATATGCTCATTGGCATGTGGTAACATGGCATCCAGGAACTGGTGTAGTACCCTGGATGCTGATGCCTGTGAGATCCCCATTATATCTCCAGTTGGCCTTTGAAAGGTACCTGTGGCTAGTATTCGCAAGCTTACACATACCTTCGTTTCCACTGAGATGGGTTCCCCTCTGTTGTTTCTGGTTCTCAGGTGTGGCCAGCACAGCTCAACTATTTGCTGTAAGATGTCCCTGTCAACCCTGTAGCACTCTACTATCTCCAGATCATGTAGCCCCTGGTAGGTTGCCCTTGGTCTGAACACTCTTCTCCTCCTCCGGGGCCTGCGGTGGTTGTCAGCATCATCCTCCACAACACCATCAGTCTCTAACACATGGTGATGAATCACAGCTATGGCAGCTCCCAACATGTACATTTTAAAAGTTCCCCATGTGTTTACACCTATCATAGCTACAGGGTATCTTATGTGTTTTACTACAGGAACTACTACTATTGTGGTGCCTTTGGTGTTGAATTACATTTGGCTGCCATGGATTACCTCTTGCCCTTCCCTTTACATTTCTTCACGTTTCACCTACCATTTTCTGGCATGCATCCTGCAGCCTGCTTTCATTTGTACTTTCCTAGACCTGGCTTATCTTGCGTAATGTGTTCTGTTGCCGGTCTACTGTAGGTTTGCTTTGCTCTGCTATGACAGTTCTCCTTTCTTTGCAATCTGACACCTCCCCTATCCTGTTTTGCAGGTTTCTGCGAGCAGACTTGTCAGCTGCCGTCAATTGCCCACGGTGAGTTAATAGGTGTTAATTGCTCAGTTGTACTCCAATTACCCTACTGCGGCATTTCCTTCTTTTCTTCCCCTGACCTTCCTGTTTGTGCTATGGTTTGCAGCGCATGCATCCGCTTACCGGGTTTCGGGCATGTTTTTATCCCCGTACACATGCGCTTTTGGGCACCATATGTGCTCTCAGCTAAACGATGCTATACCTACCTCCCCACCCCTGTCCTGTGGCTTTGCTTAGCAACGGCCAGGCCAGATTTGCATTGCTCCAATGTGCTTACAGCTACGGTGGCACACCCCACTGCTGATGTCATATATACCTCTGAGCCACTCCTCGGTGTTATAGCGCTGCGCCATATGGTACATCCTTAATCCGGCGGGACATTTGCGATTCAGTATTACCTTCCTCATTTGCATGGCATCGACTACTAATTCATAGTTACCGTGCCAAACACTGTCACAGACCCTTAGCAACCCTTGCAGCTTGGTTGTGGTGTACCATGCATACCATTGAGTATTATGGTGAAATCCTGATTTGTATTACATTGCGATTTTATGACATTTGTATATATTTTCTTTGTGTTCCAGTTTGCACACACATGCCCAGCGGTTGTACTTTGCGTTACTGTGGACATGACATTAAATGTTGTTTTTAAGGTGTTGTGCATATTTTCTTATGCCATTGGCTGTGTATTTAGCCATTGGCATATGTTAACTTTGTAATACATGAGTCTGGTCTGCTTCCATAGCTCCGATGTTCTGTTTGGGAAAATGTAAACCGTGTTTTTTGGTTTACATTTCCGTGGGCTTATGCTACGCCTGCACCACTTCATGAATCGCTATGTATCTTCATTTGCATGGTGTGGCACTGTGCATGGGATGATTAGCACACCTAAGCTGAGGGCTGCACAGTTCTGGCGTACGCCGGTAGTGCACGTGGAATTGGATCGTACCTCGACGGCCATATTTGGCGTTATACCACCTACACTACGCCTGCGCCTGGCGCAAGCTTCATGAATCCCGGGGTTTCACGTTTGTTATTCTGAGAAATAACTCCCTGGAGGTTAGAAGAACCGGTCACACACCAAAGCGGATAAAATATGAAAGTTTATTCAATCAAATGATTTAGTACTTTCATCCCTAAAAAGTGGAACTTCATCAGATTAATTTTGAATTGCACCACTTCCTTTGGTTAACATAGTAACAAGTTTGTTAATTTTATTTTTTGCTTCGACAAATGACAATATTTAGATGCTTGTAAATTAATTTGGGATCAATTATCTATTTATTCAACATGACTGGCAATGTCTAAAAATATTATTTTAAATAATTTTATATTTAATTTGATACCATAATGTAAAGTATGACGTTTTCAATGGTGTTAATAATGGTTATGTTTATTAATGCATTAAGCAGTATGAATTTCATTTTAGTTACTGGTTCTTTAAGAACAAGGACCAGAGTTTGGTCAAATGATATAAAAGGAAGTGATGGTTTTGGCAATTCCACTGTACCTGCAATATTATGTCATAGTGTGGCATAGTTTTTGCTACCCAGATGCATATCTCTCAGCCTCCAATCATAAAAAAATATAGTCTAATACTGCATATGGCTACAGACAAAGCTTATGGGACACAGGAGGTTGTCTAAGATATAAGTGATTTAAATGCAGATGTGCATGAAAAAACTATACACACATATTTAACCTATGAAACACTTACTGTTTGAAGTGCTTAAGCTTAAAAATGCAATAAAATATAATGACTTCATGATGTAGATGCATGATGCTCTTACTGCAACAAAAGCAACTAAAGTTTGAGTAGCAGCCCTGTCACCAGTGGAGTCAGGCAGGGAGGGGAAGAAGTAAAGGTGCATGACCCACCCACTACTCCCTAGGGGTGGGAGGAGTTTTCATGCACTTGGGGGCACACTGGGCAGTGTGATCTCCCTGGTGGAGACCAAAGAGACAACTCCTTCCAGAAATGAGCAGGCATCCTCCTCAAATGATTCTTTGCATGTCCTTCCCTGGATGACAGCCAGGTGTATGCAGTTAGAGACAGGGAGAAAATAAGAAAAATGCCAACAGACCCTGGAGGCTGTCTAAATGATGGTAACTCCCTGTTATTCCTTGCCCCTGTGAAAAAGAATGAATGAGACGATTAACTTGGAGTGGGTTCGAAAGATGGAGGTTGATAAAAATCCACAAAAAAATAAATAGATAAATAAATAAGAAAAATGCTGTAGAAGAAGAACAATTGACAGTATACATGTATTATACAAGACTAAGGGACAGTGAGCTCTCATATACTAACCAATTCATAAAGATACAAATTATTCAAATAGCAATTCTAATAGAGTTGGGTAAAAGACATTGCTTGAGACAGATTTAAAACTAGAAAAATCCCTGACTTTATAGGATCACAAGAGATCAGCAGTAATAAGCAAAGAACATCGAAAGTTGCAACATAAAAAAGTATAAAATATTTAAAAACTACTAAAGATTTGTTATGGAATGAAAGTGTCTGAGACAAAAGTTAGGCAATGACTACTGAAAATAAAAGTAGCAGAGTAGTGTATGGATTTGAGGATAACCATTTTTGCACAAAGGATAATGCCCAGCAAAGGGAAAGATGTGAAAAATGCAAGAAATTAAATGTTGCCTTTGTGTACAAGAGTTTCAGTAGAACAGACATGAAACAGGTATAAGGATATGAAAAGAAACAGAACAATAAAATCACACAGACAATGGAGACACTAACGCTGATAGGCATATGCATATGCACACACACACACACACACACACACACACACACACACATATATATATATATATATATATATATATATATATATATATATATATATATATGTATATACACACACACACAGTCCATGGAAATGACAATAACACAAGACAAGAAGTAGCTGTAATAATTAAGAAAACATTGAAATATAAAGCTAACAGATTCTGTTACCTCTGTAAGAATAATAATTAGTGAGGTATTTTAAAGGTCAAATCCACAGTCAAACCTTTAAAATAAGTATTAAAGAATGGGCTTTCAACCCAAACTTACACTCCCTGCCTATAAGAAAGGTGCAGAAGTAAATGAGACAATAGCTGGAGCAAGGTTCCATGTATTGCAGAGGTCTTCTCTACATCATTAGCATAGTTCATATGAAGACATAGGAGGACTAATATGACAATACTGTTCCATTAGAGGAAAAACGTGGAAAGTAAATTTAAAAAGCTACAGAAAATGGATGTTATTAAAAAGACAAAAGGGTCAGTGCCATGGATTTCAGCTATTGCTATACACCCAAAACCAACAAGGCTAGCTGAAATAAGAATATGTATAAACAGAAGGCAGAAAATAGGGTCATGCAGACAGAAATATGAGTCCAATACTGGATGATATCATAAGTAAACGTAATGATGCTAAGGCATTCTCTAAACTTAATTTAAGGTCAGCCTATCACCAATTAGAATACCATCCAGAGAGCATAAGCACTACAAAAATTATCAACTCATAAAGGGTGCACAGCCCATAAGAGACAGACTTTGGTGTAAGCCCAGCATTAGAAATATTCCAGGATATTGAGGTTAAAGGCACATATTGAACCGGGACTTAATTCAACTGTTAGTATTCGTCCTGTTCTTTTAGGGTCATTATAGAATTGTTTGTTTATTGCTTTAGCTAGCCTGGATACTGATTATTTATATAGTCTTAGATAGATGGGAAAAGTTTATTCAAGGAATTTTTGCCATCATGATAGTAAGCTGTTACCTACATCATATATTAGCCTTGCATCATGGCTTTTTTATATATTTGACTTAGGCTCCATCTTGCCTATCCCCCCTCTATATTTGTTGTATAATAAATAAGCGTAGTATAATTCAAGACCTCATTATCAACTGAGGAGCCCTGGCTATCTCCTGATGTATATAGCCTGTACATATTCATATTATTATGAGACTAACACGTATATTTGGTTAGTTTGGAACTAATCAATAGCAGTATTTACTGCTTAATCATGAATGGGTACTTAGATAATAGATATATTCACACTATTGTATGTGTTTCTACACTATGTTTATGCACCTATATGTTATTAATATTTCTGCTCTTTATGCCCTGATCCAGTTGATAATCAATTCGTATTGGATATATGATTAATTTGCTGATACTAAACATTAGATAACATTAAAAATATATAATAGAAATTTTTTAGCATGATCCTTTGATTGATGGGATATTATCAGTGTTATGATGGGCATATTATGCTACCGCCCAATATAAGATGCAGCGATAGCATAACGACTATTTTTAGTCGGACATTTAAACATCTATTTTGGGTTTCTGTTATTAGTAGTTGAACATTCTATGAAGGTCTTTGAACAACAGTAAATATCATGAGATGGAAGGTTTCATTTGAAATGACCTATTCCAGTTTGTAATATAAACTGCTTGAATGAACTGCTTTTAAACTGGTTGATGATATTTTGGGTAGTTTTAATAATGAAATATGTTTGTGATTCATACTGCATATTTATTTTTACTTTTATGTTATTTTAATCATCCATTTTATTGATGAAAAATTATGTAACTCTTATTCACAATACACTCATACGTTTGAATTTGATGTTGGAGCAACTAGAAATTGTTGCCCTTTTAAATTTTGAAACCATCACAGTTTTAATTGTTCAATTATTGTGTTGCTTGATTGCTTAATTGAAGTTTGTCTTTGTATATAAGTGAATAGTCTCTATTGTTTGAATGTAACCTGACGAAGCGCACCTGAGTGTGCGTGAAAGCGCTCGTTTTTCCATTAAATTCTACTTCAATTTTCATGGTGGTTCCTTGCAGTTTAATTTTTGGATAAATATTCCAGTATGTAATATTATCTAGTAGGTACAGAATATATAAAAAATTACAGAGATGAGAAAAAGAAAATTATGAACTTACTATTATGCAGATCTTTGTGATCCATGTCCATATACTTATATGAAAGAAATATAACATCTGCTCTGGCTGCTGCTTTAAAGGAAGGTAATATCAGTTTTCCCAACATAAAATTATGATCACAAGGAGGCAATGGTTCCCTAAGCAGTAGGCTTAGCAAGATGATTTCTTTCAAAAGTCCTTATAAACCTTTAAAAATATGATTAAAGAGGAATTCAGTCATTGGTGAAATGTATAAACACCTGCTAAACAAACTTTAAAGAGAAGGATTGACTGGTCAATGACATGAGATAAGAATTTTTACACTGATAAAATGGAAGTTGAGAAGGATCAAGACATCTATTAATGGCCCATAAAGAAAACTTAGTCCAATTGCTTTTGTGTGTTCATCCAGTAGAAGGGTTTTCAACAAATATAAGAATCATGACCACCCTATTAGGGAAATCAGGGTACCTATCCATTAATAGAATTGGAGAAGACACGTAGTTAGATTGAGAGAGTAGTGGTCTGGATGAGGGTTGCAAGACAGGTGAGTTAGAAGGCCTTTGCAAGTCCAAAGGCAGAGAGGCTTCTCCACTAGCTGAGGTTAAGCAGATGGAACCAAACTTGTCTGCAGAAGAAACAAACTTGGAGGATGACTCTGGTCTTGCTCACTTTGGATTTCTTCAAAATATTCAGAATAAAGGGAGATGGAGAAGAGTAAAGGAGACCTGGTACACACTGCCAAACTACAGTATCCCAGGATATTGGTACCTGAGGAGGAATTAGGGGAAAAAGCTACTTTGCTTGAAGTTTGTCAGAAAGGTAAAGAGATTACAGCAAAGATTGCCCCAGCAGTGGAAGAAAGTATTTATTTTTGATTGATCGAAGAAGCACACATGAACAATCAGCAATCATTGTCTGAGCTTGCCTGCAAGACAGTTGGCATAGATAGATAGGTGTTGCTGCTAGAAAATTATGATTTTACATGACCTATGACCAACATTACACAGCCTCCCAACTTAGAGGATAGGAGCGTGTTTCCTCCTGCTTTTCAATATGCCGACCTACTGCCATGAAGTTTGAATGGATGGCAATTGTACTATAAGGGAAAAGTCCTTTAGGCCCTTCAACATTAGAAGGACATTCTCTGATTTCCAATATACTCATGTGCAGATTGACCTCTTCCTATGTCAAAATGTCTTAAATTGTCTGTTCCAAGCTGTACCTACATGCCATGCCAGATGCATCTATGGCAATTTTCATGCTGGAGATGTTGAGGTGAATGGGTTTCCCTGAGAGAAACTGTGTGGGCAATGCTCCAGATGATAGTGGCATACCTAACAAATCTTGACTAGAATGGACCTGTGGTCAGTATTCTGATTCCTCTGAATTTTTAGCACCCTCACGTGACGTCTTCCAAAGTTGATCAGAAAAATAGTTGCCACCATTGCACCAGAATCTTGAGACATAATGCTGTTGTTAGTAAGGGGGATGACACCACCTGGGGCAGCACATGAGCAAGGCTGACTTTAGTATGATTGATTCCCAGAACTCCTTAGGGGATGGCCTACTATAGTGTTTTTTTTTTTAAATAGCCTTAATTCCCTGTGCAACTCCACCTGCTTGTTGAACCTAGTATGGCAAGCAGGCTTCCTACCTGCAATACTAGTTTCAACATACAGATGGAGCTGTTATGGTTGTGAATGTCTGCTGCCATGCAAAATCTGTGGTTAGGTTTGGTGATAAAATTGGAATAGGTAATCTGAGTCAGTAACATTGAATGCTATGGAAGCTCTCTATCTAGTCCTGTTGTAGCGAAACACCCTTCAGTTCAGTACCTTGGTGTGGCAAAGTATGGAAATGGTTGAACTCCACCCCACCCTGGATGATGTAATCTGTGGTAGAGGGTTGGGTTTCACTATTCAGTGTAGTAATAAAAGGATAGCAGAGATTGTTCACTCTAACTACATTAGTGTTTTGAAATCAAGTCCCTTCAGCACCTAATGGTACTGGTGTGATGGTGCTGGGGGCAAAACTGTTAGCTAAAAATCTCAGCATAAAAGGACAGGATGCTTTAAAATGCTACAACATGTCAACTACTATTTATAAGTCATTATCACCACTGTGCAGTGAGCATTGAACAGCACACAAACACATACACACACACATGCACGCATGCACATACACACTTTCCCCTCTAACAAGAATAAAGCAAGATTTGATGCATCTAATTACCTTTCAGCATAACTGGCTTATCAATTAAAATGAAATAAGTGTTCTAAGTATGGTTGTGCTAAATCTACGATTGGTTGTATGCCATGGCTTACCACATAAAATAACAAATTATGTAGTTCTTGATGCAAAACCTTTTTTTTTTTGCATTTTATTTTGTCGATACAAACAACCCTCTGAAAAATTTCTTGAAGCTAAAACCCCTACTACAACATCATAGAAGACTGAACCCACAATGTTCACTGCCTCAGTTAATGTGTAGGATGCTGAATTTCCATGCTAAATGTAACCACAAGAGAATCTTGCTTTCTAGAAAGACAATTTGTCAACTACCTTTTGCAGGTGGAACACCTCACATTGAAACTTAACACATCTGATGATATAGTAGTGAAAATAAAATGTAAATAAGAAATTCCCCTTTAAAATGGTAAGTATTTTTTATTTGTTTGTTTGCTTGCCTGTTATGCTTTCTATTTGTGTGTAAATTTTTATGCAGTACTTTCATGATGTCATTTTGTGGGTGTGGCTATGAAGAAAAGCTATAAGCGATTAAGCTAGGAAATAAAATAGTACATAGTACACTACACTATCCCATTTTTTCAAAGATACTTGCAACATGAAGCAAATCATAGGAAATTAAATGAATTGTAAAACAAGTGCCATCAAAAAAATGAATATGCCTTAAAGTCTCTTGTTACACTTTCTATAGCAAATGTAAATAACAAACTCATAGTAGCTGGAAATCTTCTAAAGTGTTTGATGCAAAATGTGTTGTTTTTGCAATTAATTTTGTAAATAAAGGTAGCTCCTTGAAAATTTTCTTGAAGCTGAAAACTCCTAAGATGACATCTTTAAAGACTGAACCCACAATGCCTCACTACCTGTATTAGTGTCAAAGCTACTATTTTATCATGCTAACTGCAACAATATGGAAGTCTTATATCCTAATAAGACAAGTTGTCAGCTATATCTCACAAGCAGAACACTTTACACTGAAAATCAATGCATATAATGATATATTAGTGGAACAATAATACAAGTAAGTGGCTGTTCCTCTAAATAAGTTGTTGTTTGTCTTTCGGCTTTTTCCCGGTAAGGGGTCGCCACAGCAGAACTCCGGTCCGCTAATGATTGGCAGTAGATTTTTATGAAACGCCAAGGTGCCAGCTCGACACCCAACCTTCAACAAAGGCACGCCCATTTACACACGCATGTCTTTCGAATGCTACCCAACCATGGTGAGGACATGCAGACTCCACACAGAAAGCACTCCCAAGCCAAGCTGAGAATCGAACAAGAGAACCTCTTGCTGTGAGGTAACAAAGCTACAGCTGTACTGGTCTTCTAAAGAAATATGGCATTTTAATTACACAGAATGTTTTGCTGGTGTAAATTGTTGTTAATACATTAAGTTCCCAGGCACTTACTTTGCTATTGATCTGTGAGGATCTAAAGAAACCTAGCTTTGCATTCCCATGGTAATTCTTAGCTCTTACATTTTGCAAAAAGAATCCCCAAAGGTGGGCCAAACAAGTATATGTAAGGATAATTACATGTTTACCCTATCCAGGAAAACAAGTGGTATTAAACAGGGGTTAATTACTCATCCATTGTCCAAGGTATATTTGAATAGAGTCAGGGAAGTACTCAGCTTTATGTTAAAGACACTTTCATAGAAGTGGTATTCTCTGTGATACATATATATTCACCCCAGCATGTTCTATTAATTTTTCAAAAAAGTTGTAGATCCCTTGAATGGGTATTTATAATACTATTGGATTTGCAAACGTGTAATAGGTTTGACAGAATAGGGACTGTTTAGGCTCTATATGCAGCTCAATAGCTTATACCAATAAGAGAGATAAGGCTTTGCCTAGTCTATAAGATTTAGCCACTTGATATTTTAGTAAGAAAGCATTGTGGTCATTCCATTTGTGATAAGTGCTTGAACAGTTATATACCAAAAGGGGTATTATACTCAGTGATCGGCCTAACGACTACTGAGTACAGTGAAAAAATCAAATAATTGTCTTGGACATGGATACCATACCTTTATATATAAGCTGTGCAATGAAAAAGATTTTCCTTACAACATTGGATATGTGTTGAGCAAAGGCATTTCATTGTGAAACTGGTTCCCAGATCTATACAGTTCAGTTGCAAGAGCGGTATTGTCAGTGTGAAAGTTACAAGGGGAATCCTACTTGTCAAAGGATATTATATATTTCTTTGCATTAAGTTTTAGTCCATAATTTTGACGCCATTTATTTAGAACAGGACCTCTTGTATGTTCCTGGTGCCTATGAGGATTTTACAATAGCACCATGCTTGCTTTCATCTGCAAACTTGGTCAGCCTCAAACCCTTAATGTTAGCTTTGACCTACAAGAAGTAAATGTCAAAGACGAGTGGTCCAAGGAATGAACCCTAGGGCACTCTGATAGAGAAAAGTTTTTAGAGGAGGTAGAGATGCCCACCCTTACTTTCTTGGTTCTGTTTGTGAGTCATTTTGCTATCCAACACGTTATGTAGGGTCAGAATGGAGAGATGATGAAATCAGCACGAAAAGAAGAGTAGTATTACTGGAACTGAATTCATCCTCAAATCTTAGTGAGTACCTTCGTGTGGTGAACCCTGTTTTCACAAAATCTCACCAAGATGACACAGATACATAGACTGTATTTCATATTGCATATGTCATGGAGAAAAATAGGGTAAAAAATAAAACAGGCAGCTGGGTGCACAGGTCCCAGGGTAAAAAAGTGCCCGATCCTGGTGTACACATTGGTTCTAGGACTGGCAAAAATGGCAGTGTAGAACCCTCAAGACAAGGAAAGATTTCTACAAAGGATTTAGGCCAGGCATAGTTGGAGGATGGCCCCACCTGTTGTTGAAGAAAGTAGTAGACCACAAAAACACATAAAATAAGAGGCCAGAAAAGAGCCTTAAAGATGACAAGAGTGGGCCATTGATAATAAGGGAGCCATTATGTATTGTTACTATTATGCAAGAAGACAAGCATTTTCAGAGAGAAGATATTCAGAAAGATTAAGAGAGAGATTAGAGGACAGAAAAATAGATGTTCAAGACTCCATATGAATTGCAGAAGTCAGTTCTGAGCACATTCTGGATGCTGTGAAGAGAACTTTTGGCTAACATCAAAGTCTGAGACTATATTAATTTCAGGAAATTTAATCATACCCTGACTGAGGAATGGTGTCCATTCCCATCATGGTATTTGACACCCACAAGACTTAGAGGGTTAACATTTAGCTGTGAGTTTATCTATGTTGCCTGAGTGTGAGACATCTTTGCACAATCCAGATATAAAGTGTGTATAGATTTGTCCTTATCCATTGCCTCTGTGACTTTTTCAAAGAATATAGATAAAAAACAGATCCTGGAAACGATTCTGTCAAATGGTATATAAGCACAAATATATAAAATAAAAAAAATGAACAGAATCACCACGGCTAAAGCAAAAACTTTAAAACTTTAATATCAGAACAGAGTAAGAGCTTTCTCGGCCTAGCAGCTGCTTCTTCAGACGCAGGTAACAGCAACATTCTTCTCCATATTTAAAAGCAGTCAATTAGTCAAATTAATTAAGAACTCCATCCTCTTAAAGTCACAAAAATGAATACAATAATGCTAACACACTATCAGCACTTAGTAAACATTTTTACAAAGGAAATACAGCAGCTTAAAACCACACATCTCAAAAAAATTTTCATATACAAAAAAAAGAATATATATATATATATATATATATATATATATATATATATATATATATATATATATATAAACATCAATGGGGGAGTAATTGTTGATTGTAAGTTTTATGCAGACTGCAAAACTAGGAATGTGATTTATTTTAGTTTTTGTGAGGTCTATTTTGTGTTCTACATAGGTAAGACTAATCGATCTTTGAGGGAAGATATCCATGAACATGTTGGAGACATCAGGCACATTAAAGAAAGGTAACAATACAAAGTAACAGATCTTCAGCAAATCAAAGGACTTGGATGAAATCAGTCAGAATTCCAAGAAAAAAACAGTCCAAATCCACTGTTCGATAAATAATTGAATTAGCTCAGGACATAAACAGCACAAATAGCAGAACAAAGCTTTCGAGTAGAAAACTCTTCTTCAGTGTTTGATAAAATTGTCCAACCATAGCACAAGCATATATACAACAGCACAACCAATCAAAGTACAAACTTAATAATAGCAGCAATTACATTCTTAAAGTGCCCCACATCTTATAAAAGTTTCCTTAAAACTGAGCCTCATTGAGGCTTATATTTTATCATGTCTATCTTTTAAAATAAGTTTTATACTATTATTCATATTCAAACCTGGCATGTGATCAGCTCTAAAAAAATATGAATCCATTTATATTTGGCCAACTCCGTTTTATTTATTAAATCACACATCAGCTTTCAGTGAGACATAAAGTCCCAGTTAACAATAGTATTCATCCTGTTAGTGTTCAGAGTGAAGACGCTGACAGAATTCCTATATTGCCAACTCCAAAGGGTAGTGAAAATGAAAATTAACTGAGTGATTTTTTACAGAAGCGGTTCAGCTTGCAGAAACCTGTGGCAGTGAAAGAAGGGGGTCAGAGGTCACAGCAGCAGTCAGAAATGGATGAGAAATCATCAAGAAGAAACAGACCAGAGAGGTTGTAAGACCAACAAGGTAGGACAAGATTTGAGAAACAAAAAGATGAAGAGCTGAAGACATGGGCGCTGGAACCATACAGCGAGGGGGGAGTGGAGCCCCCCCCCACTTTTTGCAGATCATCAATACCTCCCAACTGTTGCTGATATCATCATGCACGTATTTCAGGGTTTTGCGAGCGGGAACGGGCTACTTGGCATCAGCACACTCATAGGGGAAGTGCACGTATTTCAGGCGTTTTGCAAGCGGGAATGGAGTACTTGGCATCAGTGCACTCATCGCGCACATATTTCAGGGGTTTTGTGAGCGGGAATGGACTACTTGGCATCAGCACATGTATTTCCAGTTTTTGAGAGCGGGAGTGGATTATTCTGCATCAGAAAAGGATTTCGGAAGCTGCCTGCAGAGTAAGGTGCATGTGCGTGTGCATGCGCGTGCGTGTGCATGTGTGTGTGTAATGGTTAGATGTTGTGACAATATAATTATGATCTAATTATGAAAGCTACAAAGCTGAAATACTTTTGTATAGTAAAGCAGCTAGATAGAGACCAGGACACGTGAAGTTGCTCAAAATTAAGTCTGAGGTTGTGCCATTTCTGTGAAATGCATGCGACATGTGTTGACTTCCTTAGGGTAAACTTGATTTGAAAAAGTCAGAGCAATCGTAAATATTGCAAACTGCTTATGCTAAATCATGTCTCATGCATGTCCTCTACATGGCACAGTATCTTTCAAAGTTTATTCTTAAAATTTCAGATTTAACAGCAACTAAAGCATGATATAACATGTCTTGGGTCAATAATGTAAAAAAAGCTTTGAACTGTTTCTCTTGTGGTCCCTATGGTACCTACTCTTAAATTTTATGATGTTACAACTTACTACTCTGCAGGTAGATCCTAGCAAGCAAGGTCATGGTGTAGTGTTACTGTAGGAAGGTAGACAGTTGCTTATTGTTCAGCAACTTTGCCTAATGCTCATATGTGCTATGCTAAAACTGAAAACCTTGTGTTAGTAAGTTTTTGTCAACATTTTCAAGAGTATATTTGTGGTAAAATAATTTTTGTAGAGTCAGATCTTTAGACATGGCACCTTCACGAATTCAAAAGATGCTACTAGCTTTGCAAAAATATGATCTGTGAGTTAAGTACAAACGTGGCAAATTAATACATGTGGGCGATTCCTGAAGTATGTCATAATTGCATTGAGTGGAAGATTTATTTGAGAAAGTTCTGTAAGTGCTTTTGATAATTTCTAACTTTACAATCTCTGCTGAGAAACCAGAGCAAGTTAAAGCTTTTACAAGGAAAGGTTGTGGACTAGAACCGCTGTGTTTTGAATGCAGAAATGCACCAGTGAAAGGCTTTTTGTCTTTGAATGTAGAAATGCACCAATGAAAGGAAAGGCTTTTTATCTTTTTCTATCATCTTTGTCAGAGTAGATGACATAAGTATAAACTTTCTACCTTATTTTCCTTAATACTTGACAATAAACAAACTGCTTTTGAACTTTTGCAGGAAAAATAATGCAAACCAAAGCTTAACTATTTAGGATCAGCCAAGCTTTTATAGTATAAAAAAAGAAACCTGTGAAGAGGAATGTAGACCAAAATCAGCATTCATTTAGTTTACCACAGTAAACCATTGTTTCAGGCTCTATGATAATCTCACAGGACGTTCTGGATCATATGTGGTTCAAGGTTCTGACATTCATGAATACAGAAGAAACAGGAAACATAAGTTTGAGAGTCAAGACTCAAGGCAATTATCTACATTGCCCGAGCTACAGAAATCATCACTACCTACTGAAATTGAATTCAGCTCAGCTGACATATTCTTTATCGATAACAAGTTAAATTTTATCTTCAGGTTGCTTAAAGAAATTGTAGTGACTGTACAAGATGTATACATTTAAAATATGCATTTTTTCAGATCAAACTGAATTGCTTAGCATATTAGTGTATATTGACACACACAGCATAGGTGTACAATGGTATGTATGAATTATATATAATGTAACATATAAAGTTTTTTGACTGTTGTAAAACGAGATGTGTAAATGCATGTGAAGATTTTAGTAGACAATGTTTTTTTTTGTTTCGTTTTGTTTTTAAGTGAGATAGTGGTACTGAGACGGGTGTGTCATGTTGCCTTGCATTCTGAGTCAGTCTGCAGGAAAGCAATCTTAACTTGTTCATCTTGATAGTTTGCATACTCTACCAACACATATACAACAAATAGTATGGTTCTGAAGTTGAACTGTGGCCTGAGGTATTTAATCAGAAACTCACAGAATGGAGTAGAGCTGTATCCCCAAGGTCTCTCATTTCTGTTTTATCTCGGGGACTCCTCTGTGTTGGATCTTCATAGCTTGATCAATATTTGGTGAGAGATGACCGTTTAGATAATGAAGCACATAATTAGCAATATAGACTGAATGAAGTGTGTACTGTGCAGGCCTTTTTGCTGAGTAGCACTGCCTCCTGCATGCACTTCCCACTGCACTGGGTGTATATGCTTCCTCTCATGTACTACCCCCCCATGGGAGAGGCACAGGCTTTGTCTCGATGTGTTTAGCAGCTGGAGGCTTTCTTCTCCCTCCGAATCACTTAGATAAGTCAGAATACTGCTCTTTGTGATACTTTTTTGGGTAAACATTCTGGATTTTAAAATCCTCCAAGGATTAGTCAGTAGCACCTTTTCCTTCCTTCACTGGAGAAGGGTAATCATCATCTTGAGTAGGAGGAAGAGGCTTGGTACATTCTGCCTTCAAAGCCAGTGCTTGTGGATACTGTCTTGGCAGCACCCTAATGTAGGTCTCTCTACCATGATAAGGCTAGAATTTTGTATAGGCTCCAAGTCAAATAATATGCTTTGTTTTGCAAACAACCCTAAGCCTGATCATTATATTATTTCTTCGGTCCAGCACCAGTGTTCTAGGTCTCAACATTTGAGTGCTTTGTAGAATATTCAAAGTATCTGTTACCACTGGATTTACATTTTACTCTAGTAAACTGAATAGATACTAATGATGTAAATATGTCTTTCTGGAAGAAAGAAGTATGACCTACAAATTATAGGTAGCAGGCCACGTTACCGCAATCCTGAGTTATATAGTTGTACTCTAGATCTTGCTATGACCTCTTTGATTCTTCAGGTGTGTATGTGTGCAGTTTTGTAAAACTGTGAGGGGGGGGTAAACATTTTAACTTCACTCTAAAAGTATCTTCTTGTTTAATATTCTTTGTTGGACTCCTTACATTTTCATTGTGTGTATTTTGATAGCTGTAACATTTATCAATACTGTGCATTATTGTGCTCGGGGCTGAAGGAGGGGGTTGGTGTGTCATTACAGTTACTGGATGTGGTTATTGTTGTACTGTGCTGTCAAAAAAAAAAGAAAACACCTGCTGGCCTGTGTTGCCATGCAGTTGATTTTTTTACTTGAGAGAGCACCATCCGATTACTTTAAGGGCTCGCTAATGCTATTATTTTGGCACACGGCTGGGTAGACCACGCAACATGTGCTGTGATCAACAGTGTTCTTTTTATGGCACTTCAGCTGTTAAGAAGCTGAGTTAGCTCCTTTGCAAATAAAGCTTTATCAGGAATCCATACTTTGCAGAATATATAGTCATTCATTGATGTCTGTGTTGTAACTTATCATAAAGAGAGACATTTAGGTGTCACCATTCTCTAGTTGAATATACGTGGTTACAGTCATTGGTAGAATCCAAAACCACCACTGGATGAAGCATAATATTAATGATCATTAGACATGGGCTGGTGTTTTGCAAAGGGAATCCGAGCGCGTGTTGGAAATTACAGATTGTAAGCATTTATATTATAGTTTTTTTCTAACAAGCGATATGTATGGTTTAAATTAAAAGTTCAATAGACTGTTGCTACTGGTTGGGGGGGCAGGGGGGGGTCACAAAATCTAGCACATTTTTATCTCTGACAGTTGGCAACACTGCTGAGAGGATTGCTAGGGGAAATGTTTCATTTTGGTCCTTGTGCATACATGGACAAACCTGACTGAAGGGCCCGGGTCATTGGAAAAAATGGGTCATTTTAGTGCTTCGCCATACCTGGACAAACCTGACTGAAGGGGTCATTGGAGAAAATGTGTCATTTCACTGCTTAATGCTTGTGCTTACATAGACAAAGTGAAGGGGTTGTTGGGAAAAAAATTTTAATTTCTGTGCTTGTGCCTACATGGATGGACAAAGTACAGAAGGGATCCTCGGGGGAAATGATTCATTTTGATGTCATTTTCTCCTTCCATGCATGCATGGTCCATGGACAGACTATTGAACAGGTCATTTGGGAAAATGTCTCATTTTGGTGTTTTTGCATACATGGACAAACTGCTTAAGGAAACTTTGGGAAATTATTCATTTTTATGTCATTTACTTTTTATGCATACATGGACAGACTACTGAGGGGGTGGTCATTAGGGGAACTGTTTCATTTTGGTGGTCATGCATACATGAGAAACTATGAAGCAGTCTTTGGGGGGATTTAACCCCACAGCACTATAGTTTTCATTTATTAGTTATTTCTTCAGTGTTTATGTTACTACTATATGAGTTTATAGATTTATGCTGGACCCTTTACTATTTGCAAATGTATTTCTCAGAAGCCTAGGCAAAAGGAAAATGGCCTGTGGAAACATGGATATAACGTGGTTAGCCTGGTAAAGGTCTGACCTATGGCCTTTAGCATAGTGACCTCCTATAAATCTGTGAACCCTTGATCTTATAACTTTGGATATTAATTGCTCCTTGCCGATTCTTGGTTTGGGGGCCTTTCTGTAAGCATGCAGTTTGACAACAAAGAGAGCACTATATTAGAATATGTTAGTAGTTATGCAAATTATTTTGTGTTGTGCACTTTTGTCTATATTTTGTTGAACATTTAAGGGTTAGTAAACTTATTTCCAAGGAATGCAATTCATCCAAGTTGGAAACTTCTGGTAGAAGCCTTACTGTGTTTTAACCTGATTGGCCCGAGGGATTAAATTGTGTAAAGGTCTTTTATCCTGCTGTGATAAGACTTGCATTTGCACATTGTGCAAAGTCAGTTCCCTGTGCCGTGTGTATGTGAGTGAGTGTGTGTGTGTATGTGTGTGTGCACGTGCATGTGTACGTGTGTGTGTGTATTATATATATGTGTGTGTGTGTGTATCTATATACCTATATATATATATATATATATATATATATATATATATATATATATATATGTAACTATATATTTGTGTGAGCGTATGTACATACATGTGCCCCTCTTGCCCTCCTCCACCCCCCCCCAGTCTTCAACAACTTCTGGCACCTATGCCTGAAGACAACAGTGACTAATGTGCTTAATTTATCAAATTGTGTGCTGACTGCAGCACAACTGAAACTTTTGAGTAAAGGTTTGATATTTGTGTCTTCAGTGGCAGGTGATTTAAATGACATGTTTACTGAATTAACTTGCTTTGCAAGAAATGTTGATTTAAAGTTGCTATATAAAAATTCTCAATTTAATAATCTTTTGAAACGAGCTAGTACATTTATACCTAATAGTACACCCACTGTAAAAGCTTTTGTGAGTATGTGTAAACAAGAACTGTATGAGCTTTATTTTGTTAATCAAAAAGGAAGTAAGTTTTTTAACCTTAGTAGTGAAGAAAGAGATGCACTAACTTCTTTATGCTTGAACAAAGACAAGATTATTAAATCAGCAGATGAAGAGGGAAAATAGTTATTATGGATATAGTGCAATACAATGAATGGATGAATGAATTTTTATCTGATACTTCAACTTTCGTGAACGTTGATTGGAAGTTTATTTCTGATGTTGTTATGAAGGTTAAAACTTTTTTATATGAAATATTGATGGATGGCTCAATTACACCAGAGAGATATATAATTATTTGTATATGGTTAACCCAGTTACACCTTTTATTTATGGATTACCCAAAATCCATAAGAGTTTAGTCAGGCCAACAATGAGACCTATTGTGTCAGGAAAGAAATAGGACACAGTAGGAATTTCTAAATATGTGGATAGACAACTAACTCCTGTTTTGAAATACTGTCATAGTTATATTAAAGATACTCGTGAATGTTTACGGATGTTAAATGAGTGGTCCCTAATAAATGTAAGTTCAGACATCCTTTTAGTAACCATGGACATTAGGTCACTTTTTACTGTTATTCCCAATGAGTATGGAATTGAATCAGTATGGGAATATTTAACACTACATAAGGTATATGATGCAATGAAAGTGAACCTATTATTTTCTATGTTGGATTGTGTCTTGAATAATAACATATTTATGTTTAATGATTGTTACCATCAGTGTCTGGGGGTGGCTATGGGTACGCCAACAGCTAATACTTATGCTAACATAGTTCTAGCTAGATGGAAAGAACAATAGATATTCTCAGAAATAGAGATGTGTTATATAAATGAACATCTAGTGTTCTTTAAAAGATTTGTGGATGATGTCTTCCTGTTATGGAATGGTACTAAGGAAGAACGTATTGCATTTGTAGAATTCTTGCACACCAGCACAAACTTTTTGAGATTTGAAGTGAACTCATCTTTTGATGAAATACATTTTTTGGATATAGTTCTTTCTAGAGATTATGTGCATTTTAATTCCAAGATTCATAGGAAAGATGTAGAAGTTAGTAAGTATGTACACCCACAAAGCTTACATCCCAGGCATATTTTAAAGGGCTAGTAAAAGGACAGCTTATGCGAGCTAGCAGACTCCGTATGAAAGATGTAATTTTTGAGCTGGAGATGAATGACATGGCAGACTTTTTTATGGAAAGGGGCTATAATAAAGGCATAGTACAACAAATGAAGGGAATAGTTACTGCGTTAAGGAATGATACAGCCAGACCGTATTTGAATGGCAAGGCTGATAATGCTGTGGTGGAGATGCCAAACCAAGCAGAACTATGAATAAATTGAACTAAATGATGAAATATAATCGACACACTGGTCTTGTTAAGCAAATAATTAAAAAGAACTGGAGTATACTGACATCCAGTCAAGAAGTTGTTGATCTAGTAGGTGAGACACCACATTTTGTTTATAAAAGAGAAATGAATTTAAAGCAACATTTGTGGTATAATGATATAAGGAGAGATAATGTGTTACAAAAATCTATTAATAAATTCGGTACTAAACCGTGTTATAGCTGCACACATTGTGCAGATATTAATATGGATTTATGTTTTATACATCCGATTAGTCAAAGCTGTTTGAATTTAGATCTGCTGGAACATGTAACACAGAAAATGTCATTTATTTTGCTAACTGTGTGTGCTGTCAATGTTTTTATATTGGTAAAACAACTAAAAAACTAAAAGAGAGAATACGTGCACATTGCTCTGACATTCATAGAAATGTCCTTACAAATGCTTTGGCTAAGCATGTAGCAACATGTAGGTGCTGAGCATAAATTCCAATTTAGAATTTTGCAAGTATTGTTTAAAAATAAAAATGGGGGTGAATTAATAAATAAAATAGAGTTAGCTGAATATAAATGGATTCATTTTTTTAGAGCTGATCACATGCCAGGTTTGAATGCGAATAATAGTATAAAACCTATTTTAAAAGATAGACATGATAAAATATAAGCCTCAATGAGGCCCAGTTTTAAGGAAACTTTTATAAGATGTGGGGCACTTTAAGGATGTAATTACTGGTATTATTACGTTTGTACTTTGATTGGTTGTGCTGTTGTATATATGCTTGCTATGGTAGGACAATTTTATCAAACACTGAAGAACAGTTTTTTACTCGAAAGCTTTGTTCTGCTATTTGTGCTGTTTATGTCCTGAGCTAATTAAATTATTTATCGAATGGTGGATTTGGAATGTTTTTTCCTGGAACATTAAAGAGAGCAGTGCTTTATCGCGTCATATCAGAGCTAGTGGGCCCCAGTACCGTTTTAAGTTTTTTGTGTTGGAAATTGTGAGAGATAACATTAGACGGGGGTGATATTATAAATAAGACTGAGCTGACTGAATTAAGTTGGATTGCGTTTTTTTAATGCAGTAAAGACACCAGGAATAAATGACATGGTATCTATTAAACCATTGTTGCATGCACAGGCACTCCCCCATTGATATTTTATATATATATGAAAAATGTTTGAGATGTGTGGTTTTAAGCTGCTGTATTTTCTTTGTAAACATTTTTACTAAGTGCTGATAGTGTGTTAGCATTGTATTGGTCTGTGTGTCTTTAAGAGGATGGAGTTCTTAATTAATCTGACTAACTGACTGCTTTTAAATAGGGATAGAATACTGCTGTTACTTGAGTCTGTAGAAGCAGCTGCTAGGCCGCAAAAGCGCTTACCCTGTTCTCATATTAAAGTTTTTCTTTTAGCTGTGGTGATTCTCTTCATTTTTTTTATTATATGACTTTTTCAAAGAAATCACCGAAGTAGAAGACAGAACCTACCCTTGATGAATACAAACTGTGTTGGGTCAAGAGTCTCTAAGTAACCTATATTCCTATTTATTAGTTCCATGCTTTCTTGGGGTTCCCTATTAGTTCATAGACAATTTGGTTCAGTGAATGGCATTTTTGGTGCACTTTCATCGAATGTGCTGTTCATCGAACTGTTCATACTGAGATTGTGGTAAAGTGAAGATTGGAAAATTTGCCCTTTCCTCACTGTAGTGCAATCTAAGAGTTGGTGTACACAATTAGTGGGGGGTGGAGGGTGTAGCCCTCCACATGAGAGGAATTCAATTAAGTGAGTTTTCGCTGATTTAATATAGACACCTTTTTTTCCATAGACTTACAGTTGAAGCCGGACAGGATTCTGGGTCTATAATTGCATGAGTCTTTTAAAGATCCACTTTTGAGTAAGGGAATGACTGTTCCTGTCCTCCATTAATGTAGCACAAAACCTGTTTTCAGGCTAATATTGAATAGCTTTTTCAGGGGGTCTGATATGTATTGTTTCAGGCCAACTAGTAGGCCACCTGGCAAGTTACCCTGCCCCTTCCCCCATTTCTGTGGTGTTCTTGGCCATAGATAATGCCTTAAGAACTTATTTTGGGAAATTTTGGGGATGGAGATGCAGGTATTTGATCTGAGAATATTGGAGGGTTGAAGGTGGTGAAGTTAAAGCCAAATTTGTCATCCAGTAGATTGGTTATATCCTCTGGTTCTGAGTACGCATTTGCTATTAGCTATGCACAGTGCTAGACATCATTTCCTAAGTTTCTAACATAGTTAAAGAATGTGTTGTGGTTATCTTTTAGCTGGGTGGTGATTTGTAGCTCATATCTGGCTGTGGTTGATTTGATGATGGCAAGGCCCAAGTTTGTTCCGAATTAGTATTTAGCAGTATCACTTACATTGATCCTGTTGACTTAGCCAACCTGCTAGCAGATAGGTTCAGTGTAAACTTCACCCCCCCCCTGTCCCCACAAAGGCCCTTTTGACATCTCTGATACTTGTCCTGCACCTCCCATCCCCATAGATCAAGTGTTAAAGGCCCTCTCCAAGGCAAAGAACACAGCTTTCATGGGACCTGATAGTATCCCAGGCTGTATTCTACACCATCTCCAGCAAGAACTGGCTTCACCATTGCGCACCCTACTCAACTACAGCTTAAGTACTGGCTTCATTCCAGCAGAGTGGAGCACTGCCATTGTGATCCCCTTGCACAAAGGTGGTGCCACTACTGACCCTGCAAACTATCGCCCCATTAGCTTGACAAGTCTGAGTTGTAAAGCCATGGAACATATTATTATTATGGATCTCATAAATGAGGACATAGGCAAACTCCAAGCATTTGACCCCACCCAGTTCAGATTCATCAAGGGCAGATCTTGCCTGTTGAACCTAGTCGACTTCTTTGACACTGTCACCAAGGCCCTGGATGAGGGAAAGTCAGTACATACAGTTTACCTTGACTTGGCCAAGGCCTTTGACACAATCCCCCACTCAGGCATCATCAAGAAGCTAAGATAACTTGGCATAAATCCGTATCTCATTAGGTGGGTGTCCAACTGGCTCACCAACAGGACCCTCAAGGTCAAAATAGGCACCTCCTCTTCTGATAGCAGACCTGTCACTAGTGGAGTTCCCCAGGGATCTGTCCTGGGAACCCTACTGTTTGGCATCTACTTCTCAGAGGTCCAGGCAAAGACAAAAGGCCTGTGGCTGACCATGTTTGTGGACGACTGTAAGTTGGGTGCTGTCATTGACTCCCCAATTGATTTCAACATACTGCAAGAAGGTCTCACAGCAACTAATGACTAGTGTCAATGTCATGGCCTCAAGCTAAACTACTATTCAGCAAAAACACAGCCCCTGCTGATTACCACATCAATGGCAACCCCCTAAGCACACAACCTCTGCTAAAAGACCTGGGTATTCAGGTTGATAATAATCTCACATTCGACCATCATATAGCGGCAGTGGTCAGAAAAGCCTTTTACTTGGTTCATCTCATAAGTAAAGGGATTGCATCCAGAAAAGGAGGTTATTACCTCTCTATACTCCTCCCTCATTAGACCAATAATTGAGTATAATGCCTTGTTTTGGTATGTACTTCTCCAAACATCTCCAGCAACTGGAAAGGCCATAGAAATACTTCACAAAGAGAATCCATGTCCTCCAAAACCTGTCCTATGTGGATAGGCTCAAATTGCTATCACTCTACTTGGTATTGTACAGATTGCTCAGAGGTGATCTGTGTCTAGCCTACAAGGCAATCTTGGACCCTGCCCTGCTAGAGATGCTCCATATCCATATGCCTCCTCAAGCATTACCGCTCGTAAGGCCTGAATCTAATATGCAACATCAACAAAACCTGCTGGAGAGACAGGTTGTCTCCCAGAGGCTGGCCCATCTCTGGAACAGACTTCCCATACACATCAAACAGAGTACTTCGCTGACCCTCTTCAAGTGCAACCCTGATGAGTGGATGGGAAAACACAAATTTGTCCCAGGGGTTCCACCTGCATCCCTCATTGACAGGGGCAACAGGTGCTGACTGAGGTTTCTTTTTGGGGATAAACTCTTGGCTACTGTTGTAAGCGTCTATATCATATTATCGATGACGCAAAATGTCGAATGCTCAAAAGAGTGAAAATTCTGAAACTCATACTCCGTCCCCCAGCTAAATATATATTCCAACTCCAAGATTTCACTACAGTGAAGAAAGGGCAAATATCCAGATCTTCACTGTACTGTGATTTCAAAAACGGAACTTTGAGTTTTTGGCACATTCGCTATTTTGACATTCGACATTTTGAATTTGCGATAACGTGATATAGATCCAGTTGTAAGGGCCCCAGGGCCATTAGCCTAGTAACCTCCTAAGATCCTATGATGCTATGATCCTATGAGGATCTGGAGCTCCTTGTTTAGTTTAACCAGAGCACTTTTGTCTTCTTTAGAGTTAGATTTATTTTTGTGTGCAATATTATTTTTCCTTTTATTCTAGAGCCTGTTTATATTACAGGTCCCAGCATAAGGGTTTATTTTTTAATTTGGCATTTTATTTATTTCTTAGGGGGGACAGATGCATTTATGCAGCTATTTATATGTGTATAGAATTTGGCAATAACAGATTCTGCAAAAGTAGTGGGGAAATTGAAGTGGGAGGGGGGCTTTTGAATTTAGCCAGGTTTTCACTCAGTGCTAGTAAATTAGCCTTCACATCGTTTCTGAATACTAAGATATTGGAGGATAACTCAGGCTTTCTTTTTATCAGGAATGTGACTGACCTTTGGCCAATATGACCAGGAAGGAGGAGGTTACAATTGTTGGGGAGCCAAGCTGCCCTTTATTGGTAATCACCAAGTCCAGGATTTTATCAGTTCTGGTTGGTGTGCAGACTAACTAGTCCAGAGAGTTTGCATTGATGAAGTCCAGAAATTTCTGGACATACATGCATGAGGATGTAATTTCCAGATATACATATTTAAGAATGTATAAGTCTCCATTTTATAGAGGGGTAGTTAAGTCTCCTAAGAGAATGGTATTTGGGCTAATACATAGGGATTCTACACTGGTTAGGCAGGAGGTATGGGCTGAAGGGTACATAGAGGGGGTCCTGTAGTTATGACGTGATCTGGGAGTTTTTTTAGAGTAAGTTGAACATGAAGGAATTCCAGGTCATTATCTTGTTTGATGATTATGAAGGTGAGATTTTTTAAGAATATAAAGACACCTCTGCCTTTAGTGCATTCCTCTAATGCCACCATTTTGTGGGTATTGTTGCAGTAAAAAACTGAGTTGACATTAAAAGTAGACATCAAAACATGTCATAATTTTTATTTTGTTTTCAAGCCACTTGCAGCTTTAAAATCAAGGCTATACCAAGAAATAAAATTAATTATAAAACATAGATATATAACAAGTGCAATAATACAATTGGAATTTAGACTGAGATATTTTTAAGAAAAGGCTCTATGGCTCTGCTTATCAACTCATCTGTTGTAGCTCTCTGTTGAGAGTGAAAAGAGCCACAAAAGTGGCCAGATTTAAAAAGGACTTGGGTGTTTAGTGACTACTTGGTGTGTTACTTGCACCCGAGTCGAAAATCTAGGGCTCTTCCTGTCACAACTCCAGGTGTGCATATGGAGACTGCTGGGTCCAATGCCTGTTTCCAAAAAATGAATCTGGGTTTGCTTCTCCGAAACACTTTGGATTTGGACATAGGAAAAGGTTAGCAATTCACAATGCAGAACTAACAGAGTAGCTCATTGAATTCAGTGGGCTGGGCTAGTAATACAAAATCTCCACTTTTATGTAGGACCTGGTACTGAAGGCTATCCCTGGTGCGATGCCAGAATGCCTGCAGTACTAAGTTCTACTTGCATGTTGAGATGTACTGCATAGTCAAGATGCCAAGAATGGAGGTCAAGGTCCATGCACATGCATATTTGAACAGTGTGCAAGTCATCTCTGTACGTCAGTGAGGATAGCTCACAGAGATGTCTAAATATAAAACAGATGGTATTCCCTGCAGGGCTAGTGGCCCTAATACCCTTACCCTGACAAGCTGGGGAAAATACAAGCATGAGTATGACAATTGTGTTGTCAGTCATACCCGCAGTCATCCATCTGCTCCACAGGCAGAGCTCCAATGTAAAATGGCCTCATGGCTGGACAGTTCTCCCTCTGTGGCAGACCTGGTACTGCTGGTAGGCTCTCTGTCTGCATTAACAGGTCTTTCATACAGGCAGAGCAGTGGGGTTGGTCACCTTCTGCTGGACTTGGCAGACTGGTTGATTCCTTAGGCAAATCCATGCTACTGTAGCTATAGATAATGAGATTCATCAGCAAAGCATGCTATGAAATTTCCTTATAGGATCATAGGAGGTTACTAGGCTACCATCCCAGAGATCATTTCAAACCTAGTCATTTCATCCCAATGTAGTACCATAGATACTCAAGTCAATACTCAGGATTGTATTTATTAATGACTGCCCATGTCCAGGAGGGTTGTGGGCTCTGTCCCCGGTAAGAATTTACAGCACCCCATCCACTCATCCAGGTTCCTTTTGAATAGTGTCATAGAGGTGCTCTGCTACACATGAATTGGCAGCCTATTCCAAAGACACAGCAGTCTCTGGGAGACAAATCTGTCCCTCCAGCACGTCCTATTCAAGTCACAGGCCTTATTTAGCTCCCTGAAACAGGTAACTCTAGTCCTGTTTGATTTAAGGATGTGCAGCAAATTCATTAGGTTTGGGTTGGAGATTGCTCTGTAAGCCAGGCATAAGTCTACCCTAAGAAGGCTATACAATACTGAGTTTAGTGACCAGGACTTTAGTCAGTCTGTGCAAGACACATACTGGAGTCCCTTGATCTTCTTAGTTAGGAACCTCTGAGGTCTCACCAATTGCTGCAGGTGCTTTGTATGGTACATGCCAAAAGGGGCATTATTTTTATTATTATATAGGCCTGATTAGTGATGAGTATAGAGGGATTATAACCTCATTTGCTCTAGAGGTGATGCCTTTGCTAATCAAGTGTGCTACATAGAAAGCCATCCTTACTACAGTAGACACATGGTGGTCAACGTTAAGGTCACAGTCTACTTGTGAGCCCAGATCTCTTACCACTACATAGGTACATAGGATATTGTTGCTAATTTTATAGGGAAGGGATATTGTTTTTACCAAAGGGAATGATGATGCATTTCTTTGCTTTCAGTTTCAGACCATGACTAAGACACCAGGCGTTGGTCTGCGTAAGACCCTCCTGAAGTATACTGACACATTTGGGGGTTCAATAATTGCACCCAGTTTACAGTCGTCCACAAACCTGGTCAGCCACAGCCCCTTAATTTCTTCCGGGAAATATATACCAAACAGTAGGGGTTCCAGCACTGACCTTTGTGGCAGCCGACTAGTGACAGGTGTGCTGGTTGATGTGGAGTCACCAGCTTTGATAGTATGTAACTGGTTTGTGAGCCAATTGGCAACCCATTTTACAACAAAGGGGTTTACGTTCAGTTTGTTAAGTTTGTCAGTAATACCTGAGTGTGGGATTGAGTCAAAGGCCGTTGCCAAATTGAAGTATGCTGTGTGCACAGATTTGCCATCATCAATGGCCCTGGTCACATTTTTGAAGAAATCCACCAGGTTTAACAGGCAGAATCTGCCCTTGACAAAGCTGAGTTGGGTCGGATCCAGGGTTTGGAAGTCACCTACATCTTCATTTATGAGATCCATGATGATTGTTTCATGGCTTTACAGATGAGGCTGGTCAGGCTTATGGGTCTATAATTCCCTGGGCCTGTAGCTAAGCCACCTTTCTGGAGGGGAATAACTGTTGCTGTTCTCCATTTTGCAGGAACAAAGCCAGTGGTTAATCTGAGATAGGATAGGGTATTTAATGGTGATGCAAGTTCATGTTTTAGTTTGTTAAGAGATAGCCTGAGATGCTGTCTGGTCCCATAGAGCTGTGTTTTTTTTTGCCTTAGACAAGGCTTTAATGACCTGATCTTCAGATATGTAGGATGGGTGGGGGGGGGGGGGGGTTGGAGCCAAGGTTTGTGATAAGTTTGTAGGGGATAAGGAAGTGAAATTTTTTCCATATCTGTCTGCTAGCAGGTTTGCTGTGTCTGCAGCATTAGTGTGTGCGATACCATTAATCACTAGTTTGGCAAATGCTAGTGTCCTACCTTTTAAGCTACATATGTAGCGCTAAAAGGCCTTATGATTATCCTTGGCTGTGACTGCTAAGTCTTTCCTCAAAGTTACCCTTATATTTGCCTTTTGAGGTTGAGAAGGGTGCTTTTCCATTGTTGAGTCTTTGCCTTAGTTTTCATAGACAGCAACTTTCTTCATTTGTTGTAAAGTTTGTCGATGCTGGATGTCTACCAGGGTGGCTTTGTTTTTTACTTGGGGCTCTGGCTTTGATTCTCTCTGGAACAACCAAGTCTATACACTTATACAAGTGATTGTACAGGGCTTTAGTGTAAACGTTGGTGTAGTTACCACATCCAGCTAGGGGTGAAGTTCAGAATGCATTTATGCCCTCCCCTAGGAGGGTATAGTTTGCTTTGGTGAACTTTTTTAGTCTGGCTTCACTCTTTGTGAGTTCTGGTGTTAGTGCCAGTTTGAAGGTGACCGATTTGTGGTCAGAATTAACTATTGAGGGTCCGACAGTTGCAGTGATGCATCTCTTTGTCATGTGTGTAAGCACCAGATCTAGCATGTTTGTTCCTCTTGTTGGGGATTGAACAATTTGTTCCAGGGCATTTGAGTTAACAAAATCAAAGAACTTTTATGCTAGTGAGTTAGGGCTAGAGTAGGTTTCCCAGTTGATAGTGGGATAATTGAAATCCCCCATAACCAGAGTGGCAATATTTGGATTGACTCCAGTTTGGTGAAGTAGGCCTCATACGCATCATGATCCATGGAGGGAGATCTATAACTAGCTATGACTTGAATGGGGGTCTTACCCACAGTAATCTGAACTTGGAGTAACTCCATGGAGTTGTCCAGTGTAACTAGTCGGGAGGTAAATGTATTTCTAATATTGACAGAAACACCACCTCCTTTGGTTCTCACATGTTCATTTTGCAGTCTGAAGGTGTGGAAGGCATCGTAGCCTAGCAAGGCTGGGGTACTCTCTGAAGCCTTGAATCAATTTTCTGCGACTGCACAGACATCTACATCCTCCAGTGACAGAAGTGCTTCCAGGCTGTACAATTATTGGTTTAAGCTCCTACCGATTAGCAGCATAACCCTTGTTTTGTTATGGTTGGCAATTTTCATGTCTGCAATTTTTTTTCTGAAACCTTGCCTAAAAAAGGTACTATGGGGTAGGCAAGAGCCTTTGCCAGCAGCTGAAAGCCTATTGGTGCTATGTGCAAACTGTCTCTGGCAAAGCAGCAAGGTTTGTTGACCATATTATCACAAGGCTACAGAAACTGGATTCCCTTTGAATGACACCAAAAACTAAGACAATTATTCAACTCAATCATTTTTTATTTATACTGTGTCATCATTCTAGGTGATGGTAATATGCTGCTCAAAACTAGGGACATACCTGCCTGGGACACATAAACAGAGAGCTCAACCAGGTCTCTCTCTTCATATAATCCTGAGAGATATGTCTCAGGTCGTTCACTCCAAATGAGCTATGACAGAGTCATAATGGTACTTGTTGCAGAGACACCTGAGTGAATGCGTGACCTGACATATCCTGCCACTGGACAGGCAGCTGACCGTGACTTTCTCCTTATCTAATCTGTGAGTGGGAGATCCGTGTGTTTCACTATGGACTCTCCAATGACAAGAACATTTCTTTTTTGAATGTTATGCCTTAAGAGCTTGGTAGGTGAGAAACTGGTGTTGCCATGTGTCTTGGGTGCTGTGCTAACTGTGTTAGTTGCAGCAGTCTTTTGCTTTGGAGGTCTCTGGTGTTTCAGTAAGGTTTTTGAAAGAACCCCCATGTATGTTGATTTATGTGTTGAATGCATACTATGTGTATGGGTAGAGGTACTGTGTGCATGAGTAGTGGTGGGTGGGTTGACAACTTCTTCAGTGTTACTGTTTTGAGTGTGAGAGAGTAGGGATTCAAGATTCTTGGTGTAGGTACATCTGTTGCACTCTGTACTAGAATGGGTTAATAGTAGAGGGCTGTCAGTGTACATGAGGCAGATCCTACACTATCTCAGGAGACCCAAGTCAACAAGACTGACAGGAGAAACAAGGGTAGTCCAACTGTCCGTAATGCTAGGTTTGAAGAGCTATTATCACAAAGAGGGTGCTTTCAGGACTGCTCTAGGAGGAGCTCTGTAGATGGGTATTTCTGATGGGGTTTTTGGATGGTGGTTTAATAGGTCACAACTCAAGAGCAATATTTCTTAGATCGGAGATGTACTAAAGATGAGGACTATACTAATGTACTAAAAGTATATCTAAGGGAAAAATTGTTGAAATTATCTGTCCAGTTATAGCACACAATTGCACAGCAGTCAGTCATTCTGCGGGATGCACAAACAAGCAGAATCAATCTCAAATGCAAGGCTTAAGTACTAGAAACTAAAAATTAAAAAAAACTTTTAAAAAACTAAAAATAACCAGTGAAGGCGCTTACTCCAAGCCCTAAACAAATCACCCTTCACCAGATAAGTTCCAATCAGCACGCTTTTTTCACAAGGGTGTAGAAGGGCCCCTTCCAATCAAAGATGACTTGGAAAATATGCTCGGAATACAACAACCACTACAAACAGACTCAGATGCAGCAAACCTGTATTTGGACTACGCTACAGCTACTAGCTACACTAATTTAAGTGGGAAACGCTAAAAAGTTTTAAACAGCATGAAAAACAGCAGTGAGACACTAAAAAATGTTTTAAACAGCAGAAACACAGCAAGAAGACACTAAAGAATGTTTTAAACACCAAATAAATCAGTTATTTAAAACACTGCTTGGCAGAAAAACAGAAGAAACAGAACAGATGCTTAGCAAACAGTGAAAAGTAGCAACAATTACTATGCAAACAATGTACACAGCAACAAAACCTTTGCAACAGCGAAAACAGCAATAACATATGATTTAACAGGCACAATAAGGCCGACAAGTGCAGTACAAACAGTGCAGTTTTGTTTACAATATTAAAATACAGTATTAAATAAGCAGAACACAATAAAACATGCAGTAAATAGTATAATCAAGCAAAAAACAGGCAACTTATGTTTTTTGTCACGCTCAGAAGCCTCTAGTCATATGGTACCTCAGCTCAGAGTTGTGGCTGGTAGCTCACCTCAGTTCAGCTCAGTTCATACTTACCTGTTTCTAACATACAGGGACTCTCAGCCTTTCACTTTCCTGGTGTTGGTAGATGTAGAATTAGATGAACTCTACCCTGGATGATGTCATCCGAGGAGGTGGGATGGAAAAGTCACATTGCAATAGTGACAACTGGAAGTTGAAGAGTCCTCACTCTGCTATTCAAAATTTTTGTATTCATCCCATTATGTGACTAAATCACATACTGTGCTCAGGCTCCTGGGTCATCCATGAAAATGCAAATCCATTCCGTTACTTGAGTGAAAAAGTCACCAACCAGACTCAAGCTCTTGATTCATTTATGAAAATGTGTACTTTTGCTTAATATGTGTTACCTATTTAAAACAATACACAAATATTAAAAAAAAAGAATGGAGGTCTTCATTGTCTCAATTACTGCCCTCCCTTTGTCTGAATTACATGTTTGCCTGTGAAGCAATTAAGAGACTAGGATATTGTTTGTAGCTGTAACTGTTGTTGCAAATACCCAAGTCTGCAAACACCATGGGATACTTCAGACTTTTTTATTCACAAATTATCTACAGTTTCCATTAAAGGTTAATGGCTTAAAACAATAAAATGCATCCTGTGGAACTCAAATCGGCTGAAGGTACCAATAAAAGCACTAGATAAATTGTCTCAAGGCACCATTCCCAAATGGCCACAAAAAACAAGACTGTTCCAGTAGAAAACAAATAAATTTATTAATAAACAAAATCTCATTAACATTTCATCTGTATAGTCTGTAAATATCACGCTATAAACAACTTTGCAACTTATGAACTTAACTAACACTATTATAACCACAAGCTTATTAGGTGATGTGACATAAAACCCAACCAGTGACCTTTAATCTGAATTGCTTACAGATCCATAAGCCAAGAAAAATTCTGACACTGCCTTTGCAGTACCGTTATGCATTTAATTATTTAGTTAACAATACCAAACAAGGTAAAAAGGAGGGAAATACACGCTAAAAGGGTGGCTAAGGCCATAAAGAGTCACCCACCAGGCTGGCAACAGCCTGTTCCCCTTTTTCCTTTTTTATATAATCAAATGCAACTAATACATTAAAATAATTAAATATAAAATAAATGTTCACAAATTTCTTTCCTGTATGCAAACAGTAGGGTCATGGGGTCATAGGTATATACTAAGCTAATAACAACTAAGGCCCTCATAGGCCTAGCTGTCCAACTCAAATGTGACCCACAAATCTGATTTTAAACATATGGGGATTTACTGACTGCCTCTGTCCAGAAGAAACATAGCAGGCAGACCAGGGGTGAATTTCTGATCCAAGTTGCACTTAAAAAGAGATAGAGTGGAACTCTGCTTCACGTGGATAGGGAGCATATTCCAGAGAATGGGAATTCTCTGAAAAACATATCTATCTCTCCAACATTTCCTATTTATGTCACAGGCAAAATTTAGGTCTTTAATCTAGTAGTTCTGATGTTGTTTGTTTTAAGGATGTGCAAAACATTCATCAAAGCAGGGTCTAAGTATGCCCTGCATGCCAGGCAAAGATCACCTCTCAGAAGTCAGTATGATACAGAGTAAAGAGACAGGGCTTTAAGGCGATCAGTGTAGTACATTGTATTTACTCCCTTGTAAGGAAATTTTTGGTACGTTCCAGTTGCTGTATGTGTCTGGTCAGGTCCATATCAAAGAGGGCATTATACTCTATAATGAGTCTGTGTAGGGTGGGCGGATGGCATAATGGTTAAGGTGTTTACCTTATAGATGCTAAGTGCAGAGTTTGATTCTCACATGTGGTAATTAGCTAGGCTTGAAATGGCTCACAAGGGCGGTCAGCCTAGTTCTAACCTATGAGGGCCAAGTACAGTAGTATGACGACCTACCTAGATGCCAACTATTAATAGTGTTTTATTGATGACAGTTACCTGGGGTGGTAGACTTCCCAAAACATACTATAATGCATTTCTTGGTATTGAGTTTTAAGTCATGGCTTTTGCAACATGTGACTGTATTAGACCTTCCTGACGGGTGTTCTCATCTTGGGGGAAATTCAATGACTCCCAGTTTACAATCATCTGCAAACATGGTCATCCAAAGGCCTTTGACATTGGCTTTGACATCTGAATCAAGTCATCTGAGTAGATGCCAAAGAGGAATGGGCCCAGCACAGAGTTCTGGGGGACTCCACTGGCGACCAGCCTCTTTGTGGAGGTGGCCTCACCAATTTTAACCTCCTGGGTCCTATCAGTGAGCTAGTTAGCCCTGAAGAATGTTATAAAGGGGTTTATATCTAATTCCATACATTTGTTGACAATGCCTGAGTGGGGTATTATATCAAATGGTGTAATCAGATCTACTCAGGCAGCATGCACTGTTTTCCCCTCATCCATTACCTTTTCAAAGAAGTCCATCAGATTCAGTATGCATTACCTGCTTTTGACAAAGCCATACTTGGATGGAACCAGTGTCTGGAGGACTCTTATGTCCTTGTTGATAATTTCCATGATAATTCTTTCCATGCCTTTGCAAATAAGACTAGCCAGACTAATGGGTCTGTAGTTTCCAGAATCTTTATAAGATCCTCTCTTAAGTAGGGGCATGACCATTGCAGTTCTCCATTCATGTGGCACAAAGCCTATTTTAAGACTAACATTAAATAATGACTCCAGATGTCCTGCTTAGTCATATTTTAGGCTCTATATTACATTGACGAACACTTAAATGTTCGAATCTCTAAAGGTCGACCTTTAGAGATCGAACATTTAAGTGTTTGAAAATGTAATAAAACAAAGGGAAAAAAAAAGGTAAACTGAAAGTGCTTTAGCAGGGGGGCAAACCCCCCTGCACCCCCACACCCCCCTACTTAAATATACCAACTCTGAGATCGCACTTCAGTGCATGGCAGAGCAGAAATGGGAAATTTCCCATTCCCTACACTGTAGCACCATCTTGGAGTTGGTATATTTAAGTAGCGGGGGTGGGGGATGCAGGGGGGCTTGCCCCCTGCTTACACCCTTTTGGGGTTTTTTTGTTTTACTTTTATTTATTTGTTTATTTTTAATTTTTAAAGATATTCGAACACTTAACTGTTCGATCTCTAAAGGTCAGCCTTTAGAGATTCGAACATTTAAGGGTTCATTTATCTAATATAGACCCATATTTTAGAATATTCAGACAGTATCCTGGAATATTATTACAGCCCAATGAAGCCATGTTCTTGGCTTTAGTAAGTGCAGCCAATATATGCTCCATAGTTATAGCTGTAAGGGTTATATTTGAGGGTATTTTTGAGGGGATGGTTGGGGTGAGGGGGGGTATGGTTGGAACTGAATTTGTCCAATAACAGGTTTGCTATACTGCCAGGCTCAGTGAATGTAACACCATTAACCACAAGTTCAGCTCATTGGTATGGCTACCCTTAAGATTTCTGACATAGCTGTATAAGGTGTTATGGTTATCTTCCACCTGGGAGGCTATTTTAATCTCACAGTTGGCTTTGCTTGGCCTAATTAACCCTCTTAATTGCTTATTTACTTTTATGAGAGAGTTTCTATTTTTATTGAAATTACCCTTCGTGATGTTTGCCATATTTTTTTTCCTTTTATTGTATATCCTGCTTAATTTGGGAAGCCAATGGGGGGGTTTGCTTCTAGGGCTAGTCCTGGGCTTATATATTGTAGGTTCAGCAACCCCTATGCAGCCATTGATATGGTTGTGCAGAGTTTCTGAGAGCAAATCAGCATAGATTGCTGTGCTCTCTGGGTTTGGAGGGGCACTGAATTTTGACAATCCATCACTTAATAAAAAGCAATTTGTCTCAGCATAGTTACTAACTGTTACTGGTTTTAATGGGATTATGGAGTGATTTTGATTTTGAATGAGCCAGCTTTATGGTTGGACCTTACCAGGGAGGATGAGACATTGTTGGGAGGGGGGCAGCATTCTCCCATACTTGTAAGCACAAAGTCCAGTATGTTGGAGCCCCTAGTGGGTGTATTTACTATTTGGTCAAGGGTGTTTGTATTTATGAAGTCCAGGAATCTCTGTGCCTATAGATTTGAGGCCATGTAGGATTCCCAGTCTATAGATGAGTAATTAAAGTTTCCCATGAGTAGGATGTTAGGTTGGATAGTAAGTATCTTCAGTAGGTCCAAATATGCATTGCAAGCTTCTTGAGACATGGAGGATGACCTTTGGCTGGCTAGGATATGGTCCAGGATTTTGTGTATGGTGATCTGCATGTGGAAGAATATTGCATCATCCTGTATGAATACCTTAATGGTATGCTTGTTATTGATGTATATTAAGGGATCTACATCACATGATTGAGTTATCAGAAACTAGAAATCCATATGTACGAGACCATGTGATTGAGTTTCTGAAAACATGAACATCAAACAAACAAACCCCCCCCCCCCCACAAAAATCTACTTTTTTATATTTATGCAGGGGGCAAGCCCCCTTCACCCCCTATGTGGGGGACTGTGCCCCCCACACCCCCCTGCAAATTATGAATACCAACTCCAAGACTGCACTACAGTGAAGAAAATGGTAAATTTCCCCATCCTTGCTGTAACGCAATCTCCCCTCAAAAGCTTTAAGTTTTCAAAAACTCAATCATATGCTCTTAACCATATGAAGTTTGAGTTTCTGAAAACTCGATCAACTGATAGGGATCCATATAAAGACACCTACTCCTTTAGCCCTTTTCTATGCAGGTACTGGTCTAAAAGTGTGGAAGGAAGTCACTGAAACCTACACTGCCAGTGTACTCTGCTGCTTTAAACAATGTCTTAATAACTGCACAGATGTCTATATCCTTGAGTTTGGCATTGTGCAGTAAAACCTTGAGGTTCAGTTGAGTTTATTTTGCTATGTCAAAAGGTTTGCCAATTCAACATTGCCTATAAATGCACTATGGAGATGGATAAAGTTTTAGCCAGTATTTCAAAGCCTGGAGGAGAAAGCTGCAGACCTTTCTTGGCAAAGCAGTGTGGTCTGTTAACTATGTCTTCTCAAGCTGACAAATGTTAGATCCCCTTAGAATGTATCTTGAAAGATAGCCAGTTGATGAAATAAATAATTTTTGCTGATATTGTGGCATCATCCTTAGTGATAGTAATATGCTGCTCAGTGCTATGTTCATACTAGCCTGAGGCACACAGTCTGAAAAGTCCATAATGCCTCTGTTCATATATTCCAGGGGGGTGCATCTCAGGTCATTTACACCTACATGGACTATGATGGAATCAAACTGGTGCCTGTGGTGTAATGGCATGACTGCATGTATAATTAGGTGGATTCTGGCAGCAGATAAGCAGCTACCAGTTAAAAATTAACTTTAATGTCTCAATGAGTTAGCTTGCTAGTGGCTTGATAAATGATTGCTTAAGAACAATGATACATTTAAGTTGAATAAGTCCAGACCCAGGTCCAACAAATTAATGCCATCTCTTTTTATATTATATTGGGTCTCTATCACAAAGCTGTTTGTGCTCAGTTAACAAAATGCCAAACAGTGGACCAGCTGTTGCTACTCCGTGCTTAACAAGCCTTCTGGCTCCCTCTATCATTTGAGGCTCCTATCCATTTTAGTCAAGGAACAATTGCTGATATGTCTGATTATGGCTAAGTCACATAGCATGTGATATATAAGTTGTCACTTGGGTGTCTATCCCAAATCATTTTCCCCAAGATGAATGATGATTGTATGGAAATATCTTGCCCTTTGGACAATCCGTGGAAGGGGACTCAATAGCTGACACCATCAAAATCTAGGAATTCCGTTCCATACAATTTCACAGTTGGCTTGGTCTAGCTCAAGATTATCACTGTTGGGTCAGATAGAAGCTCTGACCTCAGCTTTCAAAATGAAAGAATGCCCTTGGATGATAATGGTTCTTAATCCAAGAATTAAATGAAATTGTTAAAACATTAGTTGTAGCTGAACTGTCAAATGTATCTTAAATATGTATTGGGAAACCACCTGCCTAGTCATTTAAAAACTTCTCAGCTTCTATGGACTGACCTGAGTCAGCTGTATCAGAAGGTCTACCAATTCTGAATAAGTTGGAAGTGTAACTGTTCAGGCAAATGCCTAGGTGCTTTAAAACTCACCATAACTGATTGGAAAGCTCCCAATTGGTGATCTTGTAGTCTTCCTTGGTAACGAATACCATGCTGTTAGAGACTGGATATGTGATCAATCCTTTGAAAGGTCTGACCCATGCCAACAGGTAGATGAGAGTCTACACAACTCTGTAAAGTAACTTGGTGACCATAACCTACCTGGTCTGTTTTAGATCTGTTAATGCAAGTTAAAATAGTCTTCTGAATACAAATAACCTCATAAGACTACCAATCAGTTCACTGACTTGGAAGGCACCAGTGTATAACCATGAAAATAATGTATCCCATAAACAGTGGTTGTAATGCAAATCTGATAGGGATGTACACTGACAATAAAAGATTTCAGAAGTGATGTGCCCATGGGACTCCTTTTGTCATATTTGAGTAATGTCCACCCTTTGAATACTCTATTGACAGTGAAATGCTTGGTAACATCTGGGACTTCAGATATTCTGGTAAACAAACTTAGGGCTATTAAGTGAATCTTGAGTGTACAAAGGGCAAGTCCTTTGAAATTACAGTGATGTAGATACCATAAAATAATTTGGTGTGACCACTACCATTCCTGACTTTCTAAACTGCTGAAAAATTGTATGAGTTGTTTAACTGCTGTGGTATAAGCCCTATTAGTGGTCCTAGCCCAGAAGTTCTAGAACAACAATGGTATTACGCTTCTCTGATACTCCAAATTGCTTCTGGAACTGGAGTGGAGAGTAAATTTGATTATGGAGTCCGTTTTTTGAATTGTTGAACCTGTAATCGAGAAAGTGCATCTGCTAGTTTGTTTTTACAACCACTAATGTGTTCTAATGTGAAAAACACGTTGATCTTCAAAGAAATAAAAAAACAACAGCCTTAAAACTAAGTTGACCCAAATATTTTTGAATGATTTACTGCTGAGTACCTCAACTACTTCTTCAGCTTTCTCCAGCACCAAAGGAGAATCTTGCTGTTGTCAACAATGGAAATATAGGGGTGTTAGAGGTACCTGAGTTAACACTGCTGTATCCATGATCAAAGGATGTGTCATTTTTCTACCTACTGTCTGAGCTAAACTTGCCCTGCCTTCTTCATTAAAAGCTTCAATAAATGTCTCTAAATATTTGTCTTTTATCACCATATGGTCTTCCCTTGATAACCCAGTGGCCCAAACAAATCCATACCTGACTGAATTTTCTAAGAATTGTCCTTGAGCCCCTGTACTGTTCTTCCTTCCTGTTCTCCCTTCTTGGATTTCTGGGAACATGAGCCTCTTCTGCATTGCTTGCCTCATTGTCTGAGCCTCTGGAATATTTCAGTGACATATGGAAGATGCTGAATGACCATCCCAGACAGCTGCCAGTCACATTACATTTTCTAGCAACAGTGTGCATTAATGTGGATGATTACATCCTCTTCCCAGCAACAGTCATGGATCAAAGAACTGCCATGCAACAGTTCTATAGCATAAACAACTGCACCCATGTCCCAATAAAAACTCCCACTGCACCTGATGCAGAACTGTACATAAATAGAAAGGGGTGCCCATCACTCAGTTGTCAGGTCATGCGTTCAGCAAATGGCCTCATTACAAATATCATAGCAACACAATCTAGTAGTGTCCATGATGCTACAATATGGTGGGAAAGTGGTCTGAGGGCTTGTACATCATAGTACAAGTATGTGTACGCCATGTCTTTAAGAAGCATGCAAGGCTATACATGCATGTATAAATTCTAGACACGTGCAATCTCTAAGTGCCATCTTGAAGAAGCACCCAGTTATAGCTGTAAGGGTTATATTTGGGGTATTTTTGAGGGGATGGTTGGGGTGAGGGGGGGTAAAGTTGGAACTGAATTTGTCCAATAACAGGTTTGCTATACTGCCAGGCTCAGTGAATGTAACACCATTAACCACAAGTTCAGCTCATTGTTATGGCTACCCTTAAGGTTTCTGACATAGCTGTATAAGGTGTTATGGTTATCTTCCACCTGGGAGGCTATTTTAACCTCACAGTTGGCTTTGCTTGGCCTAATTAACCCTCTTAATTGCTTATTTACTTTTATGAGAGAGTTTCTATTTTTATTGAAATTACCCTTCGTGATGTTTGCCATATTTCTTTTCCTTTTATTGTATATCCTGCTTAATTTGGAAAGCCAACAGGGGGGGTTGCTTCTAGGGCTAGTCCTGGGCTTATATCTTGTAGGTTCAGCAACCCCTATGCAGCCATTGATATGGTTGTGCAGAGTTTCTGAGAGCAAATCAGCATAGATTGCTGTGCTCTCTGGGTTTGGAGGGGCACTGAATTTTGACAATCCATCACTTAATAAAAAGCAATTTGTCTCAGTATAGTTACTAACTGTTACTGGTTTTAATGGGATTATGGAGTGATTTTGATTTTGAATGAGCCAGCTTTATGGTTGGACCTTACCAGGGAGGATGAGACATTGTTGGGGGGGGGCAGCATTCTCCCATACTTGTAAGCACAAAGTCCAGTATGTTGGAGCCCCTAGTGGGTGTATTTACTATTTGGTCAAGGGTGTTTGTATTTATGAAGTCCAGGAATCTCTGTGCCTATAGATTTGAGGCCATGTAGGATTCCCAGTCTATAGATGAGTAATTAAAGTTTCCCATGAGTAGGATGTTAGGTTGGATAGTAAGTATCTCCAGTAGGTCCAAATATGCATTGCGAGCTTCTTGAGACATGGAGGATGACCTTTGGCTGGCTAGGATATGGTCCAGGATTTTGTGTATGGTGATCTGCATGTGGAAGAATACTGCATCATCCTGTATGAATACCTTAATGGTATGCTTGTTATTGATGTATATTAAGGGATCTACATCAAATGATCGAGGTTTCAGAAACTCGAAATCCATATGTACGAGACCATGTGATTGAGTTTCTGAAAACATAAACATCAAACAAACAACCCCCCCCCCACAAAAATCTACTTTTTTACATTTATGCAGGGGGCAAGCCCCCCTTCACCCCCTATGTGGGGGACTGTGCCCCCCACACCCCCCTGCAAATTATGAATACCAACTCCAAGACTGCAGTACAGTGAAGAAAATGGTAAATTTCCCCATCCTTGCTGTAACGCGATCTCTCCTCAAAAGCTTTAAGTTTTCAAAAACTCAATCATATGCTCTTAACCATATGAAGTTTGAGTTTCTGAAAACTCGATCAGCTGATAGGGATCCATATAAAGACACCTACTCCTTTAGCCCTTTTCTATGCAGGTACTGGTCTAAAAGTGTGGAAGGAAGTCACTGAAACCTACACTGCCAGTGTACTCTGCTGCTTTAAACAATGTCTTAATAACTGCACAGATGTCTATATCCTTGAGTTTGGCATTGTGCAGTAAAACCTTGAGGTTCAGTTGAGTTTATTTTGCTATTTCAAAAGGTTTGCCAATTCAACATTGCCTATAAATGCACTATGGAGATGGATAAAGTTTTAGCCAGTATTTCAAAGCCTGGAGGAGAAAGCTGCAGACCTTTCTTGGCAAAGCAGTGTGGTCTGTTAACTATGTCTTCTCAAGCTGACAAATGTTAGATCCCCTTAGAATGTATCTTGAAAGATAGCCAGTTGATTAAATAAATAATTTTTGCTGATATTGTGGCATCATCCTTAGTGATAGTAATATGCTGCTCAGTGCTATGTTCATACTAGCCTGAGGCACACAGTCTGAAAGGTCCATAATGCCTCTGTTCATATATTCCAGGGGGGTGCATCTCAGGTCATTTACACCTACATGGACTATGATGGAATCAAACTGGTGCCTGTGGTGTAATGGCATGACTGCATGTATAATTAGGTGGATTCTGGCTCCAGATAAGCAGCTACCAGTTAAAAATTAACTTTAATGTCTCAATGAGTTAGCTTGCTAGTGGCTTGATAAATGATTGCTTAAGAACAATGATACATTTAAGTTGAATAAGTCCAGACCCAGGTCCAACAAATTAATTCCATCTCTTTTTATATTATATTGGGTCTCTATCACAAAGCTGTTTGTGCTCAGTTAACAAAATGCCAAACAGTGGACCAGCTGTTGCTACTCCGTGCTTAACAAGCCTTCTGGCTCCCTCTATCATTTGAGGCTCCTATCCATTTTAGTCAAGGAACAATTGCTGATATGTCTGATAATGGCTAAGTCACATAGCATGTGATATATAAGTTGTCACTTGGGTGTCTATCCCAAATCATTTTCCCCAAGATGAATGATGATTGTATGGAAATATCTTGCCCTTTGGACAATCCGTGGAAGGGGACTCAATAGCTGACACCATCAAAATCTAGGAATTCCGTTCCATACAATTTCACAGTTGGCTTGGTCTAGCTCAAGATTATCACTGTTGGGACAGATAGAAGCTCTGACCTCAGCTTTCAAAATGAAAGAATGCCCTTGGATGATAATGGTTCTTAATCCAAGAATTAAATGAAATTGTTAAAACATTAGTTGTAGCTGAACTGTCAAATGTATCTTAAATATGTATTGGGAAACCACCTGCCTAGTCATTTAAAAACTTCTCAGCTTCTATGGAGTGACCTAAGTCAGCTGTATCAGAAGGTCTACCAATTCTGAATAAGTTGGAAGTGTAACTGTTCAGGCAAATGCCTAGGTGCTTTAAAACTCACCATAACTGATTGGAAAGCTCCCAATTGGTGATCTTGTAGTCTTCCTTGGTAACGAATACCATGCTGTTAGAGACTGGATATGTGATCAATCCTTTGAAAGGTCTGACCCATGCCAACAGGTAGATGAGAGTCTACACAACTCTGTAAAGTAACTTGGTGACCATAACCTACCTGGTCTGTTTTAGATCTGTTAATGCAAGTTAAAATAGTCTTCTGAATACAAATAACCTCATAAGACTACCAATCAGTTCACTGACTTGGAAGGCACCCGTGTATAACCATGAAAATAATGTATCCCATAAACAGTGGTTGTAATGCAAATCTGATAGGGATGTACACTAACAATAAAAGATTTCAGAAGTGATTTGCCCATGGGACTCCTTTTGTCATATTTGAGTAATGTCCACCCTTTGAATACCCTATTGACAGTGCAATGCTTGGTAACATCTGGGACTTCAAATATTCTGGTAAACAAACTTAGGGCTATTAAGTGAATCTTGAGTGTACAAAGGGCAAGTCCTTTGAAATTACAGTGATGTAGATACCATAAAATAATTTGGTGTGACCACTACCATTCCTGACTTTCTAAACTGCTGAAAAATTGTGTGAGTTGTTTAACTGCTGTGGTATAAGCCCTATTAGTGGTCCTAGCCCAGAAGTTCTAGAACAACAATGGTATTACGCTTCTCTGATACTCCAAATTGCTTCTGGAACTGGAGTGGAGAGTAAATTTGATTATGGAGTCCGTTTTTTGAATTGTTGAACCTGTAATCGAGAAAGTGCATCTGCTAGTTTGTTTTTACAACCACTAATGTGTTCTAATGTGAAAAACAAGTTGATCTTCAAAGAAATAAAAAACAACAGCCTTAAAACTAAGTTGACCCAAATATTTTTGAATGATTTACTGCTGAGTACCTCAACTACTTCTTCAGCTTTCTCCAGCACCAAAGGAGAATCTTGCTGTTGTCAACAATGGAAATATAGGGGTGTTAGAGGTACCTGAGTTAACACTGCTGTATCCATGATCAAAGGATGTGTCATTTTTCTACCTACTGTCTGAGCTAAACTTGCCCTGCCTTCTTCATTAAAAGCTTCAATAAATGTCTCTAAATATTTGTCTTTTATCACCATATGGTCTTCCCTTGATAACCCAGTGGCCCAAACAAATCCATACCTGAATGAATTTTCTAAGAATTGTCCTCGAGCCCCTGTACTGTTCTTCCTTCCTGTTCTCCCTTCTTGGATTTCTGGGAACATGAGCCTCTTCTGCATTGCTTGCCTCATTGTCTGAGCCTCTGGAATATTTCAGTGACATATGGAAGATGCTGAATGACCATCCCAGACAGCTGCCAGTCACATTACATTTTCTAGCAACAGTGTGCATTAATGTGGATGATTACATCCTCTTCCCAGCAACAGTCATGGATCAAAGAACTGCCATGCAACAGTTCTATAGCATAAACAACTGCACCCATGTCCCAATAAAAACTCCCACTGCACCTGATGCAGAACCGTACATAAATAGAAAGGGGTGCCCATCACTCAGTTGTCAGGTCATGCGTTCAGCAAATGGCCTCATTACAAATATCATAGCAACACAATCTAGTAGTGTCCATGATGCTACAATATGGTGGGAAAGTGGTCTGAGGGCTTGTACATCATAGTACAAGTATGTGTATGCCATGTCTTTAAGAAGCATGCAAGGCTGTACATGCATGTATAAATTCTAGACACGTGCAATCTCTAAGTGCCATCTTGAAGAAGCACCCAGAGAGAGACAGAGCATGCATATCATTATTGTTAGTTTGTATATTCTTGTTTCTTACAAGTCCTTTCATCCTGTGTCTTGGGCAACCTCCAATCAACCCAAGGCTGTCTTGTTGCCCTGCACTGTGAGACCCTGCGTCAGTGGAACACTAAAGTGCTTTCAGCTAAACTAGTTCCCCTCAGCAAAACTTTCATCCCGTGTCTTGGCCAACCTCCAATCAACCCAAGGCTGTCTTGTTGCCCTGAACTGTGAGACCATGCACTGGTGGAACACTAAAGTGCTTTCAGCTACACTAGTGCAAGTTAGAATTGTATTTAATCTGTCCTCTAAACTGATGACTCTTTCCCCTTTCACTGTACGTGTGCACACTACTGGTCCCCACACCCATTTTTCTCTTCCTATTGTACTCCTAAGTCAATTACTTAAAACTACTTTCTCTTGGAAAAAGTTTACCTATGCACCTGCAGCCCATAGTTCAATTGTTTTTCCCTGTAAAGGTGGTGGTCCTTTTCACCACACTGTACTAGATTAGTAGCAGAAGATTTGTAGTTATTAGGAAGATACTGCACTACACTGACCTGGAATTGGCTTAGCTTCCTTTTCATGTTTTCTTTTTAGCAGCTGGCCTAGTCCAGTTTTTCTGACTCACAACCTTGTATTACTTTGTGTCTACCCCTCCCCCACCTTGAACCTGCACACCTCCCTCCCACTCCTGTTTAATTAAAGAAGTGTCAAAAAAACTGATGTAGAAAGGCACCATCTTTTGACTTCGCTTTTCAGCCTTGCTTCATAGAAATCCCCAGCAGTGTGCATCAAAAGAATCCCCAGTAGTGTGCTCACTTGTAAGTACTACCTGATATTTTTTTGTTTCTGATTCTTATTGCTATTTTTGTAAAGTTCATCCTAAGGGGATGCTGCAGTGCTTCTGTAACCACTCTGCCTCACAAGAACTAACTTTAAATATGTATGTTCCTTATTGTAAAATAAAAGTATATCCTAAACTACCACTGTTGTATATTAAGCCTGCATGCATTTGCTAGCAGTCTACCATGTATTTTTTCTCCCTTTACTCTCCTGGGCTCTTTCCCCCTCCTCTGAGTGCTCGTAGCTTATGCTCTTTCCCCATCCTCTGAGTTCTAGTAGCTTACCATTGTACTTACTTAGTTAGGCCACCAGGTGGCATTGTTCAACTACTACCTATCATTTAATACAAGCCAAAAGTACTGTAACTGTTCTGTTAATTTACATCTGTCCTATTAATGCCCTATTAATACTTACTATATTCATATAAACTGTTACTGCCCTGTTTTCAGCTCCTATCCCCTGTCAACCCTCTGCATCCTTCTAATTTCACACACACAATGGCTTATGCCAGTGCCTCCTTGCCTCTGAGCTAGTTCTCAGCTTCACTGATAACCTTTTGCTAGCTTTCTTCCTTCTCCTTGGCTCTACCCACTCCATTCTCCCTGTGGGCTCACTCTGGGGATCCTGCAGTGCTTCTGTAACCACTCTGCCTCCCCAAGAACTAACTTTAAATGTGTATGTACCTTATTGTAAAATAAAAATATATCTTATACCTACCACTGTTGTATATTAACCCTGCATGCATTTGCTACCAGTCTATCATGGATTTTATCTCTCTTTACTCTCCTAGGCTCTTTCCCCCTCCTCTGAGTGCACGTAGCTTGTGCTCTTTCTCCCTCCACTGAGTTCTTGTAGCCTACCATTGTACTGACTCAGTTAGGCAACCAGGTGGCAATGTTCAACCACTACCTATCTTTTATTATACAATGACTGGCCAGTAACATTGTAAAACAAGAACGCTGAATGGCCAGCCCAACTAGAGTGCCCGTTGAGAATATACAACGGAAAAAAGGTCTGGTTGCCCCGACTTTTTTCCGTTGATATATTCTTTAATTTTAAGGGTTTAAAAAAAATATAAAACGTAGCAATGGAGATTTTCTTTTCTCCTTTGCTTACTTTCCCAAACACTGATATACTGGGTATGCATGGAAATGCAAGTTTCAAACGCATGTGCAGTACATCAGCAATGACAAAGCGGAGCTGTCCAGCAGCAGAAAGACAGCACAGCACCATTATACAAGGACATTATTTAAGAAAAGTAAGGGTTTTTTTTTCCTTAAATAATGTCATTGTATAATAGCACTAACCCACTTCTGGGTGTGGGTAATGCTGGATTTACCCACGGTTGTCTTTGTTTGGTCACTCGGACTTCGCCCTTGTGACCAAACCACACCAACCATGGGTAAATCCAGCATTACCCACACTCAGGCATGGGTTATTGCTTAAATACAAGCCAAAAGTACTGTAACTGTTTTATTAATTTACCACTGCTCCATTTTAGCCCTATTAATACTTACTATATTCTACAAAACTGTTACTGCCCTGTTTTCAGCTCCCATCCCCTGCCAACCCTCTGCATCCTTCTAATTTCATTATGCAAGTGCCTCCTTACCTCTGAGCTAGTTCTCAGCTTCACTGATAAAGTTTTTCTGGCTTTCAGCCTTCTCCTTGGCTCTACCCGCTCTGTTCTCCCTGCGGGCTCACTGCAGGGATCCTGCAGTGCTTATGTAACCACTCTGCCTCCCCAAGAACTAATTTTAAATGTGTATGTACCATAATGTAAAATAAAAATATATCCTGTAACTACCACTGTTGAATATTAACCCTGCAACCACTCTGCCTCCCCAAGAACAAACTATAAATGTGTATGTACCTTATTGTAAAAAAATATATATATCCTATACCTACCACTGTTGTATATTAACCCTGCACGCATTCGTTAGCAGTCTACCATGGATTTTATCTCCCTTTACTCTCCTAGGCTCTTCCCCCCTCCTGTGAGTGCGTGTAGCTTATGCTCTTTCCCACACCTCTGAGTTCTCATAGCTTACCATTGTACTTACTCAGTTAGGCCACAAGGTGGCATTGTTCAACCAATACCTATCTTTTAATACAAGCCAAAAGTACTGTAACCGTTCTACTAATTTACCACTGCCCTGTTTTAGCTCTGTTAATACTTACCATATTTTACTAAACTGTTACTGCCCTGTTTTCAGCTCCTATCCCCTGTCGACCCTCCGCATCCTTCCAATTTCACATACACAGTGCTTTATGCCAGTGCCTCCTTATCTCTGAGCTAGTTCTCAGCTTCGCTGATAGATTTTTCATGGCTTTCTTCCTTCTCCTTGGCTCTACCCGCTCCATTCTCCCTGTGGGCTCACTCTGGGGATCCTGCAGTGCTTCTGTAACCACTCTGCCTCCCCAAGAATTAACTTTAAATGTGTATGTACCTTATTGTAAAATAAAAATATATCCTATACCTACCACTGTTGTATATTAACCCTGCATGCATTCTCTAGCAGTCTACCATGGATTTTATCTCCCTTTACTCTCCTAGGCTTTTCCCCCTCCCCTGAGTGCTCGTAGCTTATGCTCTTCCCCCCTCCTCTGAGTTCTCATAGCTTACCATTGTACTTAGTTAGGCCACCAGGTGGCATTGTTCAATCACTATCTATCTTTTAATACAAGCCAAAAGTACTGTAACTGTTCTATTAATTTACAACTGCCCTGTTTTAGCCCTATTAATACTTACTATATTCTACTAAACTGTTACTGCTCTGTTTTCAGCTCCTATCCCGTCATCCCTCTGCATCCTTCTAATTTCACACACACAGTGCCTTATGCCAGTGCCTCCTTACCTCTGAGCTGGTTCTCAGCTTCACTGATAACTTTTTGCTGGCTTTCTTCCTTCTCCTTCACTCTGCCCACTCCATTTTCCCTGCAGGCACACTCCACTCCCCTACCCTGCCCCCAATTTCCACTCACCCCCACTACTCCTACTTTTATTTCAAGCTCTCCCCACCCACTCAAGACAACCATCGAGTCAAAGCCTTCCCTTCTTTACCCCTCTTTACCCCTCCTCCTTTTACCCACAGTAATTAAATACATCACTCTTTCACTACCCCCTCTTGCAGCACAGCTCTTCTATCCAACTACAAATCCTCCCATAATAAACTACCTTTTTCTAACCATGCTTTCCTTACTGTTCCTAATACTCCAAACCCCCATCTCCCTCCTAATACTCCTAACAACTTTATACCATGCTAGCTCCTATACCTCCAATCAGCTTCCACTCTCTACTCCTTACCATACTCCCACACAAAACCATCTCCTACCTCACACAAATAATTTCTTTTCCATCGCCTCCTCTCTGTTTCAGCTCAACCCTCTGCACCTTTTTAATCCTAAAATTATTTCCACTACTGCTAAGACACTTACTCTTAACAGAATACTAGACCATCCAGAATACCCTAAATCCAAACCAAAATACACTAAAATAACTTCCTTCAATAACCTCGTCTTAGCTGGATTTCACACTCTTAGATGTGACCACCCAAAGAAAAAAGGCGGAGGTGTTGCATTAATCTGTTCCATTCTACTTACCTTAATTCTCCTACCAAACCCCATTCCTAAATTCACCAGTGCAGAACTAACAGTTGGTCTATTAGAAATGAATAATCACAAAAGCCTCTGTATCATCGCCCTTTATATCCCACCCAGAAATAATGTCTCAACTCTTGAAGACATATTCCAATGGGCTTCAGCTGAAATTAACCTTGAAACTTACATACTAGGTGATGTAAACATCGACTGGAATAAAATCAACAGTCCCATATGCTCCCTGTCCATTAACCTCTTTAACTTTACTCGAGTAACCCACTCCATCACTAGAAGACCCAATAAAACAAATCCAAATAAAATTACCAACTCTGGCACTATCCCTGACTCTATTAGTGGCCACCTCCCAGCTTTCATTTATTATGCAACCACCTCCCATCCATACCAATATCAATATATACAGACCCGCAACCTTAGTAAATTTGACCCAAAAACCTTCTCTAACTATTCCAAGCAAATGAATTGGAACATTCTAAAACCCTTCTACTTGATAAAGTCATGGACCACTTTAATTCTACTTTCCTAGATGTTTTAAATTCCCTAGCTCGACCAAGGACAAAAAGAATAAAAACTATAACTGCTCCTTGGCTAACCAAAGAAACAAAGCAACTTATGCACCAAAGAGACAAATCCTGGAAGCTTTACCAAAAGAATAAACTTCCTGAAACCCTTCTCCAATATACACAGCTCCATAACTTTGCAAAAAAAAATCAAATCTTCAAAGACAAAAATCCTACTACACTAAGCTCCAGTCCAACCATCCCCAAAACCATAGGACTTTTGGAAATCCATAAACTCACTCCTCAACCCAGGCTCCAAAAATAACCTCTGTCCAGACCCAAGTAAATCTGACCTCGAATTAGCCTCACTATTCAACTCTTTCTTTATTGAGTCAATATCCAACCTAAAGAAAACTTTTCCCAACAATGACCCATCTCTCCTACATTCCACCTCATCTAAGTTCCCAAATAATTTCCCCCCCTATATTTGAGCTTAAACCTGTCTCCACTAACTACATAAAAAGACTTCTATCCAAATTTAGAGCCTGCTCCAATGCACCTGACATCCCCTCTTCCTTTGTCAAGTCTGCTGCAGATGGTATAGCTCTTCCAATTAGTATTCTAATTAATAGATCCATAAAGGAATCCTATGTCCCTAAACTCTGGCATTCTGCCTTTATTCTTCCTCTCCACAAGGGAGGCAAAAACACTAACATTTCAAATAGCTCTTCTCTATCCAATCTCCCAAATCCTAGAAAAATGCATCAACCTCCAACGTATGCCTTTTCTGACTAAAAAACAACTTCTTATCCCTACCCATCATGACTTCCAACCAGGACATATCACCATAACAGCTCTACTCTCATTCTTAGAAACTGTCAATCAAGCCAGAGATTCTGGGAACTTAGTATCTACAGTGCTCCTAGATCTCTCTAAAACATTCAATACTGTATCCCATAAGCACTTTCTAAGTCACCTCTCAAATCTAAATCTCTCCCAAAACACTCTTTCTTGGTTTTCAAGCTATCTGTCAGATAGATCTCAGACTGTGAAATGGAAAAAAGGCACCTCACCTTCTTTACCCACCCCTACCGGAGTACCACAGGGGTCCATCCTCTGACCAATGCTGTTTAATATCATTATCAATAACTTTCACTCTGATATTCCTAATGCCAAAGTTGTCTAATATGCAGATGACTCTACACTTGTCTGCTCTGCCTCTAACGTCCCTGAACTCTCATCTAAAACTCAGACTGCCTTCTCAACTACTGAGATCTGGATGCACCAAAATCACCTTTCCATCAATGCTAACAAATCTAAAATATTACTATTCACACCCTCAAAATCTTTCTCTTTTGATAAAAATTCCTTCCAATTCCTTAGCAAAAGCAACTCTCCAGTCAAAGTTGTTCCCTTTGCCAAACTACTCGGTGTAACTATAGATGAACACCTCACGTTCGACATACATATTCAGCAAAATATAAAGAAAACCCGCCACAAGTTAGGTATGCTATACAGGAACAACCACTTCCTCTCTACTTCTACCAGGCATACTCTGGCCTCCTCTTACCTCCTTTCCTCCCTTCTGTACGGCACCCCGCTACTAACTTACCTATCCTCTTCTATCACTTCCAAACTTGAAAGCTGTTATAACAAAATTTCTAAATTTGCCACCAAAGCCAAACATTCCACTCATCACTGTGTAACCCTCCAATCCCTCAACTGGTTAGAATTCACAAATTACCTGGACTTCCTCCAGCTCACTACACCACATAGGTGAATATTTAATTCAGCCAAATGCCCTGCTCTAACTAAAATCCTGCCTCCATACACCCCAAATAGAACTTGCAGATCTGAACACAAAAACTTAATTACTGTCCACAAACCTAAATGTCCTCCTGGACAACTTCTCTCTCCTTCTTGGGTAAGAAATGGAACTCTCTCCCTTCCACACTAAGGACAATGTCAAACACAAACAACTTCAAAACTCAGCTTTACACCTATCTCTCCTTCAAATGGAAATGTAACTGCATTCCCCCTACCTAGAACTCTTTAACAAAATCCCCCTGGGAGGGTATCCTCCTGAGTTCTTAAGCACCTTATAGCTGGCAATAACCTTCTATAGCTAATTCCCATATAATTTCTCACACTCTATAAATATTGTAAATAGCTTTTGACGTTTGACTTTAAATGTGTGAATTTGTTAAAATGTATCTGTATGATATTTTTCCACTATGGGCAATATTGCTCACACTTTGTATTATTTGATATGTATTTGTACTTGTACTTTTATTTTTATTGGTCTTCTGTCTTTACTGTAATCTGTTTCATGGAACATTTCTCTCTAGGCTTCCACTGAAAACGGGCTCTCTGGGCCCAGTGGACTTCCCCGGTAATCAAACTGAAAATAAATAAACAAATATATTAGTTACCTAAGGTAAACTCAGTAAGTCTCTATAGTGGTGTTTGTATATAATAAAGCTGCTTGAAAAGAACCCACAAAGACTCTTTTTACACGAAAGCGACATGGTGTCATAACCAGGATCAAAGACAGAAGAATATTCGGCGTCATGAGGTGCAAAGACAAAAGTGAAGGTAAAACTGAGAGAAAAGAGCATAAACATAGCCCGAAAAAATCAAAACTAATGAGAAATAACACGAACTATTTATATGATACGAAAGACAAAAAAGTGGCATTACAAGGGCACAAACTGCATTATCAGGCAAGCGGAAAGCACAAAAAGTTTGTTAACTAAAGAAAATGTTTAAGATAAAAGTATTTGATGAAGCAATTAACATTAAAGCAAAAAACGAGCATGTTTTAAGCAAAACAAGTATGTTTAAAGCAACAAAAAAAAAAAAAAAAAAAAACAAGCATGTTTAAAGCAAAGTTGGTCATGTTTAGAGTAAAACGAGCACAAGAAGAGTACACTGGACATGAAAAGGGCTTAAACAAGCAAAATGAGTACAATAATAATAATTATAATAAACCTAGCAGGGTCAGAGGCCGTAGAAAGAGAGCATTAATTTGCGTATGCACCAGCAGTATATGAAGGAGAAGATGCAGACCTCCATATTGTTGTACAAGCTTTATCAAGGGACCCCGAGTGTTTGAAGCGCAAGTTGAGAGAGATGTGTAACCTCCAGATGAATATTACATTAGAGAGGCATTTTTTTACACAAGAGATCAGAAACCAGGGGAAACATTTGCAGCTTATATACCTGACTTGAGAAACAGAGCTAAACTGTGTCAGTTTGGTGATTTAAAAGACAAGTTGATAAAGGACAGGCTTGTATGTGGTATTAACAGTGCTGCTGTGATGAAGATTTTACCTTGTGACAGTGATTTAACATTGTACAAAGCCATAGAGTGTTGTCAAATCCAGGTGACAGAAAAGCACGCAAGTATGCTTGTGAGTGACAAAAGCATGGTTTCAGTTGGATCCAGAGCACATATATATATATATATATATATATATATATATATATATATATATATATATATATAGTATGCAACACGTGGCAAACAAAAGAAATCCTAAGCACGTGGCAGCCACAGAGTTTCCACAAAGTTCTAAGAAGGGTACAGCCACCATGTCAGTGCAGTGCAAGCATGAATCAGCAAAACCCAAATCTAGCTTAATTAAGTGTTGCAATTGTGGTGTGAATCATGAGTCTAAAAGAGACAAGTGTTTAGCATATGGTCAGCAATGCCACAAATATAAAAAAATGGAACCATTTCCAAAAGTTTTGCAAATCAAGTAAGCCTCACACAACTGTAAAGAAATGTCTTCCAAAAAAGCAAGATGATCAAGTAGAGCCGAAGCAGTCAGCTTTCTATGTAGATGGTGTATCAGTGCTTCATGAAAGAGTTGATGTAGTGAATTTGTTAACAATAAATGAAGTATTTTGTACTGTCTGGATTAATAGAAAATCCACAGAGCTCAAAGTAGACACTGGCTCAGAATGTAATGTTATATCATCAGATACATTTGTAAGTGTGAGAACTAACGAGCAACTCAATGTAACCAGTAGTGCGAGACTTGCTGCTCATGGAAGTGATGAAATTTAAACCAAAGATTCAATGATGCTTTTATGTTATTTGTCCGAGAATTGCTACAACTTGTTATTCTATGTAGTCCGAAGACCAATGCAATCTTTATTGGGTCTCAAAGATAGTTTAAGGAAGAATCTACTTTCTTTTGCCAAAGAAGTTCATCATATAAGTGCATTTCAGAGTTCTAATTTCTTCGAAGCCATTTTCTCAGAGTATGCTGATGTTTTCGATGACAAGTCAGGCAAATGTCCAGTTATGTACTCCATGAATTTAAACCCAGAGGTCACTCTAGTAGGCCAGCAAGAAGAGTTCCAGTAGCTATGGAAGACAAAGTTAAGACTCAGCTGGATAAAATGGTGCAGCAAGGTGTGATTGATCCAATCACAAAACCAACTGAATGGGTGTCATCCATGGTAGCCACTCACAAAAAAGGTTCAGACAAAATTGGAATATGCATTGACCCAAGAGATCTGAACAAAGCATTAAAAAGACGGTATCATCCAATGTGCACAGTCAAAGAAGTTGCAGCTCTAATATCGAATGCCACTGTATTTTCTGTTTTGGATGCAAAGAATTTGTTTTGGAAAGTGATGCTTGATCGCAAATCCTCCTTTCTAACTACTTTTGGTACTCCATTTGGCAGATACAGATTCCTAAGGATGCTATTTGGAATACGTTCTGCAAGTGAAGTTTTCCAGCATGCAGTGGAGCAAATTTTGGGGGGTTATCTCTGTGCCGTAATAGTAGACGATCTATTGGTTGGAGGCAATGGTGAAGTAGAGCATGACAGAAAAGTCAAGAAAGTTATAGACAGAGCATGTGAAGTAAACTTGAAGGTCAGTTCTCTGAAATGTAAATTTAGACTTCCAGAAGTTATGTACATAGGTCATTTGTTTACAAGTGCAGGCTTGAGACCAGACATGACCAAGCAAGCAGCTATTCTTGATATGTCAGTACCAGATAATGTGCAAGCTTTACAGCATTTTTGGTCATGGTCAGCTATTTAGGCAAATTAATACCAGACTTCAGTGAGTTGACAGCACCTTTTAGAGAGCTCACATGCAAAAATTTTGCAGGTTCATGGTTGGAACTGCACCGGAAGGCATTTGCAGACCTCAAGCAGAAAATTGCCACCCCACCTGTGTTAAGATACTATGATGTGAATAAACCAGTTACTCTTTCCTGTGATGCTTCAAAATTTGGTCTAGGCACAAATATACTTCAAGAAGGCAGACCAGTAGCCTATACATCAAGAACACTAAGTCAAACTGAGATGCAATATGCTCAAATTGAGAAGGAGTTTTTGGCAATAGTATTTGCATGTTCCAAGTTTCATGATTATATTTATGGTCGAGCTATTCAGAATGAAACTGGCCATCAACCTCTAGTTACTATTCTAATGAAGGCTATGCATTCCACTCCAGCAAGATTACATAAAATGATGCTCAGGTTGAAAAGTACAACTTCAAAATGGTCTACACTAAAGGCAAATTTCTCTATCTTGTTGATACCTTATTCAGATCACCCCAAAATACAACAGAACAGTTTGACGCAGAGTATTTTGACTTTGATGTGATGTTAGTGCATAATTTTTCCACCACTAGACTTGATGAGTTTAGAGATCACACTCAGACTGATCCTATTTTACAGAAGCTCAATCACTGTATTAATGTCGAATGACCATCAAAGCAAGTGTGCCATGTGAAGTGCAAACATATTTTCCTTTCAGAGATGAATTATTAATGAAAGATGGCATTGTTTTCAAAGGTCCTAAAATTGTTGTTCCTGCTTCCTTACAACAAGAATATATCCAGATTTTGCATCGTGGTCACACAGGGTCCACATCCACTAAGATAAGAGCAAGAAAATTGGTATTTTGGCCTTCATTATCAAGAGACATTGATAGAGTGATTTCTTCTTGTTCATTATGCAATAGTACCAGAGCACATTTGCAAAACAGAACCACTTCAGCTAAGTCCAGTTTCTGAACTACCTTGGTCTACTGTAGCAATTGATATCTTTGAGTGGAACGATTAATACTACTTAGTTTTGGTAGACTCTTATTTGAATTGGTTTGAGATTGCTCTACTAACTAACCTAACATCCACTGCTGTTATTACTAAGTTAAAATGTAATTTCTCAGTACATGGTAGGCCACACAAATGTTTTTCTGACAATGGTACTTAATTCACTAGCCAGTTGTTTCAGAAATTTGTAAAAGAATGGGACTTTGTACATGTCACTAGTAGTCCTGAATATCCTCAGTCCAATGGTCTAGCTGAACATGCAGTGCAGAGTGCAAAGCAATTACTTGAAAAGTTAAATTGTGACAATACCGATGTGTTCTTGAATCTAATTAATCTCAGAAACATACCCAGTAATGATATTCTTGGCTCACCTGCTCAAAGACTACTTTCCAGGCAAACTAGAACTATGCTACCTATTTCTTCATGTTTAATGCAGCCTAAATCTAAGAACAATAAAACCATCAAGGCTCAATTGTTTAAGAAGTGTAATATCCAGAAAACTAGTTATGACAGATTGTGCAGATTATTTCATCCATCGAGGGAAGGAGAGATGGTACGAATTCAGACAACAAAAAGTTTTGATCGAATGGAACAGATTACAGGAATCTGTGCTGAGCCAAGATCCTACTTGGTAAACTCGAAGGTGTGGAGTATAGGAGGAATCTCAGACATCTTCTTCCTGTACCAGAATTATCATCATCATCATCATCATTGCAGTCACAACATTGTTTCTGTGATGCAGACCCTAAGAATGAATCATACACTGTTTTCAGACCAGAATGTACACATAATTCTGATTCCACTCCAGTAACTGATTCGAACATTCCACATACCAACTATTTTGAAGAAACTGTTCCAGTTGCTAAATCTAATTCCCAGTTTTATGTCACACATTATGGATGGGTATCTAAACCGAGTGCGAAATACACAGCAACATGGAGTCAGTTGTACATGCATATGTTTTTAATATTGTATAATGCATGACTAAAGATTTTTTGTAATTTTGCATGCCAAGTAGTCTCATAACAATTACCTGATCCATTTCTCAAACAGGGAGGATATAGATCATAGTAAAAGTATGTATATGCAATATATTCAAGAAGCATGCAAGGCTGTATGTGCACATATAAATTATAGATACCTGCAATCTCTAAGTGCCATTTTGAAGAAGCATCCAGAGACAGAGCATGCATATAATTGTTGTTAGTTTGTATATTAGTTACCCAAGTTAAACTCAATACGTCTCTATAGTGATGTGTTTGTATAAAATAAAGCTGTATGAACAGAACCCACAAAGACTCTTTTTTCGTGTCCCATAGACAAAAGTGATATTTTCCAACATGGTGTAATACCTGAGGGACTACAATTTGATATTAACAGGACTACAGCTATGATGTAATCAGAATTCACACCTGTCAACATTAAACATGAAGACAACATATGTGTTAACTTTTTCCCACAAACAGGTGACTGTGGTTGTCAATTGGACCTTTGGATAGTGATACCATACTGAGCCCCATCAAACCCTGCTGAGGGCTCATACAATACTGTGCACACCATGACAACAAACACCACTGATTGTGTGTTTGGCATGCTGAAATCAAGATTTAGATGTCTGGACACATCCGGGGTGCACTATAATACACACCAGAAAAGGCATCACAGATCATCTGTAGATCAGGCAACAAGAGTATCAGACACACATCTTTGAGTTATGACAACCCACACATATATAAGTACACAGAGTAAACAGTGATGTTCACATGTTACACCACAACAGTACCACAGACCACAATGAATGGAAAGAAACCAATAGTTGTCCACATTGAGCATCACACATAATATCAGCTTAAGGTAAGAGCATATACAAAACACAAATAGAATGAATTAGTGCAGGAAGACTGTCTACAAGGTGCATCACCAAACAGGAACACAAGCAAATGTGTGGGACCCAGGAGGTGTGCATGACAGAAGTTGTCATTGGACAGGTAGGATTTCGTCATACAAATAAATATCATGGAACATTACCCATCAAACAGCCACTATAACAAGATATCTAGGTCCATGACATGTATGTGAATGTATCAGTAAATACATACCCAACAACAGAGGCTATACAGTAACAGTGCTGCATTGCACATAACATTGTGTGATGTACAACAGTATGTTACTACAAAGTAAAAATCCTACTGCAGCAGAGATAATGCCATACATACTGATAACTGTCCAAAAATATAAACACAAACAAGCATAACATCCCATGGCTGATAGGAATGTCATACAGAAAGCAACCCTAGTATGCACAGGTTATTGCTGCAACATGAATCGGTTCCAGGTTATTTATGTGCAAATATGCAAAGCATCAATGACAGTGACTACGCAACATACATGCAACATGCATCAATGCTGGGGCTACAGCAACATAGGTATGTATATCTGTACAGATTCAGTCAGATATGGGAAGGCACACATGAAATGCAAGTCAGCATGCTGATTGAAAATGGAAACAGGTAGACAGAAATGCAATGAGTGCTGAGGGTGAGGCATGTACAGTACTATATTAAAATGCCATAAGTTATACATGCATGAATAAAGAGGCAGAGCTGGACATGTGGAAATGGCAGACAACAAGGAAAAGTGTAATGTAAACATCAGTCCTATCCATTGACTAACAACTGATGTAAAAATTAAAGCATAACATCACATATTGCATTACTGTTATCAATATCTGTACTAACATATGCCAATGACAAAGAAGTTCTACATATCCCAAATTGAAGCCTGTCACCTAGATTAGATCAGAAAATTCTGTGACATCAGACATTTGAACAAATGCATACAGATTAATTTGTCAGTGGTCAGCATAGACATCATTGCCACAGAGTCAGAATGACAAAATAGGGCACACATTGGATCAACTGTCAGAGTTACTCTAATGCAGTCTAGAGTACCTACACGGACAGCTCATACTGCCATCTTGGTTCCCCCTGCCACATCTGAAAACACTCAGCCATGGTACACCATCAAGGAGCTGGATTTGGTGATACTAAAATGTGGGGACACAGTCTGGGTAAAAGCATGACTGTGACATGACTGTCTGGATGTGACTGCTGGAAGTTGCCAAACAGCAGGTGTGCATGCACATTGCAGCACAGACATTGATGTCCAACGGCCATGTGTGGGTCTAATGAGATTGGGTCTGCCTCTGCCCACTGGAGGTACTCTGCTTTGCATAGTTAGGGCAGGTAACAGTCAACTAGTACTATGACACTGTTTTAACATTGCTGTAACAAGTCTTTCAACGGAGTGTGCAACAGATAACACACTGTCATACTGTGCAGCAAATGCTACCATGACCTCTCCATGTCTGCACTCCTGACCTTCATGTAACACACAGCTAGTGTGCTACATGATTGGTGACACAAGCAAGTGCACAGAGGTCATATCTATGATGTTGCTGTGAAGGTTTATTTACCTGTAATAGTAGGTAGACATCCTCTGACAAATGTCCATGCACACCAGTTACACTCCCATGTTTAGTCCAATGAACAGTATTGCTCCATCATGGGGAAGAGTCACCATCATTACCAGACTCTACATGGGACACTGGGCCACAGTCCTCATGTCCATTATCTGATGTTGCCACATCATCAGAATGAACGGTCATATTATCATCCATGTCTGAGGCTACAGCATGATCCACATGGCTGTCCCTTTACAGGCTGGACAATAAAAGCAATTCAGTGTATTGTGTGTCACAGGCCATACTATCACAGTGAGACATATCACATCCCACTTCAGGATCAGTGGACAGGCTACTGAAGGAGGCAGGCAGTGGATGTGTTACAAGAAGAGACAGATGGCACAAGTCACATACCTTCACAAATCAAACAATGCAACTTAGTAATGAAATAATGGGCAACTATATGACTACAATGGTTATGATGATATGAGTTTACCAGGTTGTCTGGACTGTGTGTGATTCAGCGACATTATATAACAGAGATGACATGTAGGTTACATATCAAACAAATATGACAAATGAGACTAATACAAATACCAAATTTAGCTGACATGTCCTGTTGTAACTCCACCTCTGGAAGTCAGGGTTGAAATGCATCTGTCATGTAGAAATAGACATAAAAAAATCATCATTAAAAACATAACAGGTATCATGTAGTATTCCAGCAGAGGTATAATTCACAGGAGATAATGCAGACACATACCAGATAGGAGAGGCTGATGTGCAGACTGCAGATGTCCTATGCAAGTGAGGAAGAACACAGTAGTCATGAAAAGCGCAGATGGGATTATCATTAGTGACTTGTGGAAAACAGATGCACTTCTCTTACCAATTACATCTTCCCTGTTTAGGAGAGTAATCTGTTATAATGCAGATCCTGTAGTATAAAAAAAAGCACACAAACATTAACATGTGGGTATACCCACAATTATGACTGCAGGCAGAGGCACAGAGCACCTATGAATCACACTAATGGGATATGGAGACACATACATGGCAAATGGTGCACATGTTGTCCAGATGTATCTGTGTATGGAACAAGGCAATATGAGTATCATGCATCGCAGGTGTGCTAGAAAGTGCTGCATCATATAAACAAGATGGACAACCATACCTGGTCTGTCTGTATGTACAGCTGTAAGGCCCATGTCTTGGTCATAATGTATCTGCAGGTTACAATGTCAGGAAAAAAATCAACATATGAGTATATTTCACTGGCATGATAGGAGGTAGAGGCACAGAAAGCTATGGTTCACTCTAACAGTATATGGAGACACTTACGTGATGTATCTCTGCTGTGGAAATGTTGATGGACCTATGCAATTGAAAAACAAAAAAGAAATCACACATATTTCTAAAACTGTCATGTATGTACTGTGTTGGTATGATAACGTGGTAACATTTACACTGTGCATCTACGTCATGTGTGTTTCGACGTGCATGACATAATTCTGCTGCTGGAACACAACTATAACAATATGTTAATATTTGAGAAATAACGATCCTTAATGATAGGTAGTGTGCATGCTGCACTGTTGGAATTTAGGACATACATGTACTTCCTGTAACACCTGCCTCAATATCTCGCTGAGTATCTGACGGTCATGAGTGGTGGTATTATCTCATCTGGGGAGGCAAGGGTGGCCCACCCAAAGTGGCTTTCTTTTCCCTCTTATAGTGGCAGAGTCTGTTAGATGGACAGAGGGTCATGTCAGAAGAACATTGTCAACAGACCTCCCTGGATCTATTGTGACAGCCCACATCACTGATCATGTTTGTTAGGTCTGTCTACCCTTCATTCCTCCACACAGTATTTTCTATCCATCCAAGAAGGCTGCAGCCATGCTGGCAAAGAGCCTGGATTATAATTTCATTCTCTCTGTGAGAAAAATTGTCTCCCCTACTTCTGACTAACATCTGGAAGACAATGGGATATGCACATGTTGGACTTTATATTGGGGCTCACATAATGACGTGATGATGCTACAAGCATATGTCATTTGACTTGCTTGCCTCTCATTTACAATGAAAATCTATGCAAAAAAATCTGGACAGAGTGGGACATCAGTTATCATTTTTGTCAAGGTGTTTTTGTACCACTGTCAATGAGAATGTTGACTGAGAGGAGGCTTCAGCATGTCAGGAAGCTCAACTGGACTGAGGAGGAGACCACCAAGATGGTCATTGTCTATGCTGGACATGTGCAGAGGATGACTGCATGTCCCAAGAGCTTTGCAATGATCAACATCTGGAACCAGACTGTGATGGAGCACTGCTGGATTGGCATGCAGGTCCATCACTGCTATGATGATCTGCAGTGGAGGGACACACAGCATCTTCTCTGGAAGATCGCAGAGGTTTGACACCCACCAGCAGATGCCTATAGATGCCTATAGTAAGTTACATAATCAACACCTTAATACCTGTATTTATACTAAATGCATTTGGTATGCATATCTGTTTCTGAGACTGTTCTAATTGTATTTTATGAGTGTCTGTACTGATAATAGTAATGCAAATGTAGTTAACATTACTGTTTTAACACATTCTGAGGTTATCCACAACTATACTGGGCCAGTGTACACATTCTGAACTTTGATTATGACTGTACATTCATATGGACCTCACACATATACCCATTACTGATATTCCATATATTCTCCTTTTAAAATCAGTAATTAAGTGTTATGTCATTTAGCTAAAATGATTAAGGAAGGACTCAAAATAGTTATTGATCTCCTAGGTGTAGGTTCAAATCTCATTGTAGAATATTGTTTAAATAGTGGCAGTCATGTAGGTAATATTGAACATATATGGAAGACCTATGTTTGTTTGGTGACTTATATAATACAGATTTTTACACATCTAGTGTGGCCGTGGTTCACTGATGCCTATAGTGCTTAAGCTGCAGATGACTATGCATTTCTCCATTATCTGTAATGCTTCTAGAAGCATCACACACTATATTTCTGTATTTGTGAATGCTGAGTAATACATACATTAAGCTCTATATTATAGAAATACATTATCATAATATCCATGTTTGTTCTAATCACTTTCTTGAATGTAAGACAATTTGCAGGCCAGCATGGCTGAAATATGTTTCAATTTGTAAAAAAAATGAAAGCATAAGACAGTTAAACATGCCTAAAGTGCTTAGGCCTTGGATGAATATGCATTTCTCTGTTATCAGCAAAGTTTCTAGAAACATTCCACAGTACTTCTGTATTTGCTGACACACTGTTACAAGGCAGATAAATGCATACTCCATCATTATCCCATACAGTTTTACAACATTAAAGGTGTGTTGTTCCTTAGCTCAATACATTAAGCAATACACCAGTGTGAATGTGTGGGTTTGAATCTCAGCGTACACCATTTTGGATGTTATTATGCCAGATCCATACTTCCTATTTCTAACAGATTCTTGAGATCTATACTTGTTATGCAGTACTGCATTAATGTCTATAGCGCTTAGGCCTTGGATGAATATGCATTTCTCTGTTATCAGCAAAGTTTCTAGAAACATCCCACAGTACTTCTGTATTTGCTGACACATACTGTTACAAGGCAGATAAATGCATACTCTATCATTATCCCATACAGTTTTACAACATTAAAGGTGTGTTGTTCCTTAGCTCAATACATTAAGCAATACACCAGTGTGAATGTGTGGGTTTGAATCTCAGCGTACACCATTTTGGATGTTATTATGCCAGATCCATATTTCCTATTTCTAACAAGATTCTTGAGCTCTATACTTGTTATGCAGTACTGCATTAATGCCTATAGCGCTTAGGCCTTGGATGAATATGCATTTCTCTGTTATCAGCAAAGTTTCTAGAAACATCCCACAGTACTTCTGTATTTGTGAATGATGAGTAATACATACCTTAGTAATAGAAAACACAACAGTATTCTAATGTCCATGTTTGTTGCATTCACTTTCATGAAGGTAACATTATTACAGGTCAGCATAGCTGAAAAATGTTGTTTGCAAAATAAAATGCAATCTGAGGATGTGTGGATCTGTAAACCTTATTCTGTGTTATAGCTGTAGATTTGCCATTATATGTATAGATGTGTGTTATTTAATCACAGTTGTGCATTAATAACATGACTGGCATGCACATTTCAATAAGTACTTTCTGATGTTTTTTTTGAAAACTATAACAGTTTAACTCTGTATGCTGACACTTGCTAATGTCATAAGATGGATATATGTGTATTCCATCAGTATTCCATCTAGTTTTACAATGTTAAACAGAAGTATGCTGTCCATTAGATCAAAAAGGAAAGCAATAGGCCATTATGAATGTTTCATGGATATATTTATGTGTTCGAATCTCTGTGTGGAATATTTTTCTAGTTCCATATTTCCTATTTAAAAACAGATATGGGGAATACTTGTTTGGTAAGTTATTCAATATAGCTTTCTACACATCTAGTATTGTGCTATAAACTGGTGGGTTCTGAAAGGGGCATTTGCTGCAAATTTAGCAACTTGATTATTGCATTGATCAAGTTTTGATTTTGGTAATTCCTAGAGGTTAGTATGGATGGAAGCACCATAAAGTAGTGGGAAAGGGGTAAGTAGTGGCAAGTGTATTTTTGCTGCATTTGTGAGAATTTGTTTCACTGTATAAAGCATCCCTAGTTTTTGATGATATTTTATGCCATTTTTGTATATGCAGGTCAAATTTAAGATTATCATCCACTATCATCCCTAATAACTTGCTAGGAGAAGTGACTCTAATAGTTGTATTATTAAGAGAGAGTATTTTAAATGTTGTTTTTTTTCATGAGGGAGGGATTTGGGGGAAAAGAAGTAGTTCTGAGATTTTTTTTTGGGGGGGGGGTTGATTGAGCATGGGTTGTAAGTTACAAAGCTATGTTTCAGTGGCTGTTAAAGCATCCTGAGTATTTATTTACATGTTCTAGGTTGTCTGATGTGCATATGAGTGCATAGTCATCTGCATATTGCATTACGGAGGTCCAATATGTGGACGTGTGAAGGATGTTGTTCAGAATGTTAAAGAGGAGGGGACCAAGGACCTAGCCTTGTGGTACACCAGAGGTGACTGGGAGGGAAATTGAGGAGGTGGGCTGGCATTTTATTGAGTGATACCTACTGGACACGTAGCTTTTGAATCATAGAAGAGTGGCTGAGATAGACCTAATGAGGGCATTTGAAGTAGAGGTTTGCTGCGCCATGTTGTGTCAAAGGCTTTATACAAGTCTGGAAATAAGGGGGGCACTTGTTTGTCATTCTCTTTATCGTTATTGAAATTATCTGTAACGCTTAGAAGTACAGTGTTAGTACTCTGGGAGGGATGGAAGCAGTACTGTGTGGGGGACTGGAGTTCATCCTTCAGGAGATAGCTTATCCATTGTTTTTAATAACATTTTCAAGTATAGGCCATCAGCGAACTGCAGAGGAATCTGTAAAGATAGTATAGTATGTAGGTAAGCTGGGATGGGCCTCATGGTAAACGCAAGTGGACAGAGATCATATCTGACCAGTTCTGGGATAGCTGTAGGTGTACACCATAATGAGGTTTTAGTTGTCGGACACAGATCTAGTATTCTTGAGCCCTTAGTTGAAAAGTGCACTACCTGAAATAGAAAGTTTGCAATGATGAATTCTAGGAAGCATTGTTTGTACATGTTTATGAAGTGCAGGTTTACCAAGCTATGAATGCATACCTAAAGTTGCAAAGAAGAATATTGTTACTTAGGTTTAACAGAAAAAAAAATGTTTGTTAAGGTATGCCTCATCAACTGTGGGTGTCACGGAGGATTTTGTAGTTGATTAGGATATGGTAAGAGTTCTTTTTGACCATAACTAGAAAGGTGAGGACCTCAAAGTCATTGTCTTGGTGTTTAATCATTGGGATTTTAAAGGAATGTGGACATGCCAACTCCACTTGTACCACAATCATTCCCACACATGAGCACAAATGAGTGGTAGGTGGTGAATCCTTGTAGGGAGGATTTGTTATTGCAGCATTAGAACCACGTTTCAGCGATCATGCAAATATCAATATTTTCTAAGGTCAGGGAGACTGGTAAAGAGTATAATTTCTTATTGAGGCTTCTAGCATTGGGCAGCACTACTTTTATGCAGCCTTGATTTTATTTGACTAGATTGGTGGATGCAGGAGAATGACACTGCCTATAAAATGCAATGGGATGTGTAGTAAGTTTAGGCAAATATATGAAAGCCCTGAGAAGAGAGATGCAAGGCATCCAACGCAAAACAGTAGGACTTTCAATCTTCTCATTCCAGGCTTACAAACATTTGACCCCCCTCAGAATGACACCACTGACGGAGGCAATTGAAGTTGATCATCTTTTGTTTATATTGTGCAGAAGTTTTGGAGATGGAAGGATGCTGCTCAAGATTAGCTTTACACCAGCCTTGGACACATTTGGAGAGCTCCATCAAGTCTCCATTCATATAATCCAAGGACGTTTGTCTCAAATTATTCACACTTATGTGCACAGCAGCCGTGTCATGTGTGCTCCAGTGGTGAAGGAACTTGAGCGCTCTTATGGCCTATTGAATTCTGATACCAGAGATCAGCTCACCATCACCCCTTCCTTGTTTGCCTAGTAAGTGGTGCATCTGTGTGCCTCACTACCAGGTCATCTATAACTAAGACATTACCATGTGCAGTGGTACACCTATGTAGCTTTAACAACTTTGGCATGGAATCTGAGTAACTCATTATTTCAGTGGCGGTGTTAAGTGGTGATGTAGGTGTTCCTGGCATGTGTAATGTTAAGAGATGTTTGCACCATGCCACATCTCCGTGGTCTTTTTAGTTTAGGGAGAGAATTCTTGGGTAGCCCAGCACAGTAAGACTTTTTTTTGTTAATGAGTGGCTTGTTGATATGAGGTGAGATTCAGTATTAACAAACTGGTGGATTCTAATATGTTCTGTTGAAAGGCTGACCTCAAGATTTAATAAGTGCTCACACCTCCCACAAGTAGATTCAGATTGTGATAGAAGTATTTGTCAGTAACCATGAGTTAGTTACTGCACCACATTTGGGTGCTTAGTGTTAACATGCTGGCAGCAAATTGTGTAAGTGCTGAATGCACTATCATGCTTTCCTGATTTTGGTATATAATAGTGAGCTAATTACTGTACTAATATGGTAGGAACCATATAAGTTTATCTAGCACCTTAGTAATGTAGCAATCAAATATCACAGGTTGATGTAGTATTAATGTAGTTATAATAACTACATTGAGCGGGCGGCCATGTTGGTGCAGCGGTTAGCGTTGCTGCCTCACAGCAAGAGGTTCTATGGTTCGATCCTTGGCTGGGGTGCCTTCTGTGTGGAGTCTGCATGTCCTCACTGTGGTCGCGTGGGTTTCCTCTGGGTGCTCCGGTTTCCTCCCATATCCCAAAGACATGCTGTAGGTGGACTGGACACTCTAAATTGGCCCTAGGTGTGCATGTGTGTGCCTTCTGTGGAAGGTTGGGCACCAATCTGGCAACTAGACACCGTAAAAACTCCACTGCCAATCATGAGCGGACAGGTGATCCACTGTGGTGACCCCTAACCAGGGAAAGCCGAAAAAAGAAGAAGAAGAACTACAATGAGCAATGAAATAAATCAGCAAATTAGCCTGGATGCCACAAAAGGAACAACGAGCTAGCAGACCAGTTCAGAAGCAACAACAGAAGAGCACACAACTGCAATGATACCAATTATCAGCTTGGCTCAGACACTACAACAGCAGACTGTACAAGTACAGTAAGGTCAGATAGCAATCTAACTCAAATGTTACAACAGCTACTATTTAAGTGTAGTGAAACAGATCAGCAATCAGCAGAGTATATAAGTGCAGCACAGTGAATCAGTAATCTGGTTCAGATGCCACAATAGCAGAGTATGTAAGTGCAGTGAAGTGAATCAGCAAGCTAGCAGTGAAGCTGCAAAAGTAGTGCAATGAATCAAGAAATAGGCTTAGATAGCACAACAATCAAATATGCAAGAAACAATAAAACAGGACAATCATCTGGCTCTGATGACACAATAACATCATGTATAAGTACAGTAACCAAATCAGCAACCTGACTCTGATAACACAACAGCAGCGTGTATAACTGCAGTAACTGAATCAGCAATCTGGCACTGATGACAAAATAGCAGCATGTATAAGTGCAGTAACCAGTCAGTAATGTGGCACTGATGACACAACAGCATGTATAAGTGCAGTAACCGAATCAGCTGATGACATAACAGTAGCGTCTATAACTGCAATAATCAAATCAGTAATCTGACTGATGACACAACAGCAACATCTATAAGTGCAGCAGCTGAATCAGCAATCTGGCTCTGATGCTGCAAAGCACTGTGAAAAACAGTAGTTACCAAACAATAAAACTGGCTCCTCTAGATGTACAATACAAATACACAGACTTCACAACAGTTGGTTTGACAGTGAGTTGTAGAACAATATATTCATATAATATAAATCAGGTTTTACAACATCGAGAGTGCATGGCACTAGTGCCAACTGTGACTGATTTCTGAGATGTGTGTTTAATAAAAAAAGCTAATAAAATCCAGAAAAATACAGCACAGCTGTGGAAAACTGTTCTCAAGTGTACACCACTGTGTGCAGCTGTGAGTGACACTGACAAAGGTATATGGGTATATCTCAACATTTTTGGGGCGGCAATCATAGAGGTTCAGTTGGAGTGACACCACTAGATGGTACTAACATGTTTAGCTGTCCAAAACAGTTCTCAGCAGAGTGCAACCCAGTTGCACAGAGCACAGCACTTCCCAGAGGTTGTGGGATTGGTTTTGTGGTCAAATGGAGTGCTTCAATTCAGGCATGGCTGTCTACTCACAGTTCTGCAGAATACAGCAATGATGTGTGCAAACACTTCAAGTTTAAGCACACAACCAAGAGCACGCAGTTTGATTAAAAAATAGAAAATGTTATGTGACCAACATCAGTTTTGTCTAGAAACAATATCAGCAGCTCCTTATCTCAGCAGGAAGTAACCTGTTAGAGCAGCTTCCACTTCAGAGATTTCCTATAGCACAAAACAAAACTTTTAAAATCAGTACTAGCACACTCTAAGCAGGAATAAACAAGTAAAAGTCACTTCCCAGGTATTGTTGGGATCAGCTTTGAGGTCAAATCCAGCAGTTTATTTCAGGTGTGTTGGTCTAGCTGCAGCATAACACTTTATGAATTCAAGAACAGCCCTAACACAATGTCTGTGCTGTCTACTCACTCTGAAAGGTTACTCTAAGTGTGCATATAGTGTACACTTTGTGGTAACCATTATGAATCCAACCTATTGTGTCTAAAAAATATAGTGAAGATCCCTGAATCCAATAATACCTGCAATTTCTTTTCTTCTATAATAGCACTATACTTGACAAGCTTAACAAATCTCAATGACAGATAGTTGATTCCACAATTGTAGCACTTAACAACTCAGCACGGTCACATTCCATGGCTAACCTTTCAAGTACAAAGTGCTTAATAGCAGTTTGACTAAGTTTTACAGGTACAACTTTATGGCAATTAACAGAATACTACTTAGCAATGTATTCTTTTTTGGCACACTTACAACAGATTATTTCAGCTGGTATTGTCTTTTGCTCCCTCATTTCAAAGGCATGCAATAGGTGGACTGGACACTGTAAATTGGCCATAGGTGTGAGTGTGCATGAGAGTGTGTGGTGTGAAAGAAATACCACTGCAGAGGTGTAAACCTTGGCTCTAGATGACTGCCACTGGTGAAGTGACACCTTGACCCATGTGCAAAAGTGGGAAAAAAGTGGTCGTGGATGGATGAATGGATGGATGGATGGATGGATGCATTGTCTTTTACTTGTTAGCAGGTACAGGCACCTACTTAGGTGAGAGTTTATGCTGAAAATTAGATGTATGGAAATCAGACTTAAGGTCTGCATGTCATTATGCTAATACACATTCTATTAAGGCAGCCATTTCCTCAATGTATTAGTAAACCCCAAGAACAGAGAAGGATAACACTGAAACCACAATGTAAAAATCACAATCTTTTATTCCACATGTAAGCGCTTTCACGGTTCAACAGACCGCTTCATCAGACAAAGAAACTCACACACTACTTACATTTTATATAACAAACATCAATTAAGTTTTTAAAATTCCCTCCAAAATATTTAAAGGTATAGTGTTACTAAAAAACATAAGTTGATGGACTATTTCTTCATCCGTTTCAGTTTTAAAACTGGTTTAATGGATACAAATTAATTCAAACCATACTGCTTATGAGCAGCTAATCTAAAAATCCATTGTAGTTCAATATTTTTGATGAAACTAGTAATGGGTCCAAGTCTCCCCTGTTCATAAACAACATGCAATACTTGAAATAAAAAAGTATGATTTGGTCCATTTTCAATTGCATGCAGTAAAGATGGTCTTGAATTCATACTTTCAAGGACCTATTAATCTTTCCTATATAAAAAATAAAAGCATACTGTACAGTGAGCTACATAGATCAAATCTGTAGTGTTACAACCTGCTTTATATCTCAATTCCCATAATCTACCCTTAGCTGGGTGTTTAAAAAAATGTGATTCGTCAATGTATGTACAGTAATTACATGAACCACATTTACGGGTTCCGTTCACAATTAACAAATCAGTCCTCGGGATTTTAGGATAACATTTGTTTTAGATTCTTCTGTTTCTAGATACAAACGTGGGGCAAGAATCTACGTCATGAATTTTGGAATCAACATCGGCCAGTTATTATACACTCTTTGTCTAACAAAATCAATGTCTTGTGTGTATGAAAGAACCAATGGCAAACTATCAGCTCTTGTGGCATAGTATACGATGGTTCTACTTCTTCAGAGTAGCAGGGTTTAGCTCTCTTGTTTTGTTCAGCATATACCTTATTAAAGGCTTTATTAATCTCACTGGATGAATAACCCCTCTGTTTAAATACATTCTGGAGGTATTCCAGTTCATTTGTGAAATCTGCCTCTTCACGTGACAACCTTGATACCCTCATACCCTAACCAACCAGAACATTGGTAAAGACATGATCTGGGTGCATGCTTGTACGATAAAGAAAGGAAGGTGTAGAACATGGTTTCCTATGCATTCTAGTAGACATGACTCCTTCATTTAATATAAAAGTAACATCTAGAAAATCTATACTGCTTGAAGATACAGTTAAAGTAAATTTAAGAAAATCACTACTTATATTCAATTCTACAAAAAAGTGGTGTAATTCCTGTGGATTCCCTCCCCAACCAATGAAGAGGTCATCCACAAAGCGATGATTTAACATCACCTTATTATTCTGTTTGGTCAGGATATTTGCCTACTTCCACTCCATCATAACGATGTTGGCATATTTGTTGGCACAGCTGGTGCCCATAGCGACAACAGCTGTCTGCCAATAATATTTGTCAACAAACAAAAACACATTATGGTCTAGTACTAGTTCCAAGAGCATACAAAGGAAATCAATCCTTTCAGATGAAAAATTGGAGCTTCTCTGCATGGCAATTCTCACCAAGCTTACTCCCTTCTCATTAGGAATGCAAGTGAAGAGGGATACCACGTCTAAAGTTACTAACATGTTAAACTTGTGATTACCAAGGTTTTTCGTACAATTATATAGATCTGATAAAAATTGTTTAGTATCTCTTAAAATTATTGGATAGTTGTCCAGGATCAACTTTAGTTCTTTATCTAAATAAACCGAGAGTGGCTCGGTTAGCCAGCCCCCACCAGCTACTATGTGTCTCACTGGGGGATGAGTGGGGTGCTTATGAACTTTGGGAAGGCCATGAAATTGTGGCACCAATGGTTCATCCACTTTGAAAAAATCTAACAACTGTTTGTCAATAAGACCCATGCAATAACATTCATTTAGGGCTGAGTCAATACTATACTTCATTAGACAAATGTTATTCTAAGTATATCACTTTATAAGTGGTTTCATCAGATAACAAACCATACATGGTATTATAATAATATTCAGCATCCATAATGACAATGGGACCACCTTTATCTGATGGCCAAATGACAATTTCTAAGTTGTTACATAAATCATCCATTGCATGTATTTCCATGGTGGATAAGTTGCCCCTAAC